>NC_056737.1:1824702094-1824974081 GCF_019279795.1 Protopterus annectens
CTGAAGAGCCTGTACTGCATCAGAACTGTCTCAGTTGCCTTTCCTGAGATAAAGCAAACAGGTCTATTTATGGCAAACCCCACATCCTGGTCAAAGTCTAAAAATGTACCCCTGTTCAACATCCATTCAAGAGGGTCTACTTAACATCAACTCACCATGTCTGCCAACATATTTTTCTTGTGACAGGATGTAGGCTGCTGTCAGAGTCATATCTAACCCCTTGGGTTACCTACTAGGCATGCATAACTAGCCTGTACAATAGGTTTGAGTGGGTTTCTCCTTGTTTATGTACCACATCACAGTTGTACTGCCTGTCATAATCTGGAAGACCCCTTCCTTGCATATGAGAAATGAATTTGCTGATATTTACTCCTGCTGAACAATCTTCTGAATATTAACGGTTAGATAAAAGACTTTGCCCTCTGAGAGGAAGGAAAGACTAGGTTCTTTGAATGAGTCAGACTTGATTTCTTCAAGCTGATGATGAGACAGTTCCCTGAAGCAGTTCAGGGTAAAGTCCAAAGCACTGCAAATTCTCTACATGGATTTTATCTGAATGAAACAGTCATGCAGGTAAGGGTAATTGTAAACACCCTTTGTCCTGCAAAAAAGCAATTACTGGAGCCTTGTATTTGGTAAGGAGTCTGGGTGCAGGAAACAAGCCAAAAGGGCAAGGCAGTGACCTGGGAATATCTCCCTCACTGTGAACCTGTGGAACTGTTTGTGGTGGCTAGCTATAGCGATACGAAGGTAGGAAAATTAGATGTGGCTCACCCACCATGAGAGCTTGTAACTCAGAGACTCTTCTTGCAGACGTCAGAGCAATGAGTACAGTTTTCTATGTCAAAAACCTTGAATCGGCTTGATAGGCAAATTCAAAATGTGACAACGTCAGCTTCTCCAGCAAGTTGAGATTTCATGAAGGAGCAACCCTTTTATGAGGACAGCGATCTCCGGTGTAAAACTCATTTCAGAAACTGTTTTACCACAAGCAGAGAAGAAAGAGAAGGATCCATGGTCAGACATGCCGAAATGGCCACAAGATGAACTTTTATAGAAGAATAAGAGACACTAGAGGAAAGTAACCACACAAATATTTGAGCACCAGAGGTACATAATTTCTGATGTGCTCCTGTTTATTGGATAGGCACCATCTAGAAAATTGCTTCCACTTACTAATATAGCATTGCATAGTAGCAATCTTTCTTACCTCCTTTAGTTTTAGTACCTGTTGCACGTCCTCATGAAATAAGTGCCTAAAAGATATTGGAATTGAATCATCCAGGCAATCAGTTGAAGTTGTGAGAGACTGGCATGTTATCAAACTCCCCATCTTGTTGAGTCGATCCAGTCTGAGAGGAAGCTTGTGGTAACTGCCTTTAGACAATTCCATAAGAAGGGATTAACCAGTGTTGCCTGAGCCAAAAAGGAGGCAAAAATAATGATTTTTGGGGTATGGTTCTAAATCTTCAGAAATACCATGGATGTCAGTGGAAATGCATAAAGGAACATTCCCTGCCAAAGGAGTGAAAATGTATCGGATTTCCAGGCTTGCTTGCAAGGGGCACGGAAGCAAAATTTTTTCAGTCATCCGTTTTAAAAGGAGCTGGACAGATTTAACTGAGGTGTTCACACAACTGGATATGCTGCTAGAAGACCACCTTCATTCAGTTTTCATGTTCAAGTCGTCTGGCACTATGTTTTTCTCTGATGAAATTTAAGATGCTTGGAGTATTAAGAAACAATGAAGAGCTAACTCCAAAACCATCACAGCTAGCCTGCACAGGGGGTATGACCTTGTACCTCCCTGCTTGTTTATGTACACCTAACTGTGCTATAGTCTGTAATCATTTGAAGAGGTCATGGGGACTTCAAGGTATGGATTACATTCACTTTATGTTTACATGCTTTGGTCTGTCAGAAAAATACAAGTAATTTGCGTGGTAACCCCAAAGCATCAAACAACACATTAAGCAAGTATAGTGGGTCCAAAAACAAAACAGTGTAAGAAACTTCTCTGCATTGAAGATTTTCAATTCATATATAATCACTGTATATTAATAAGACCAGATAATTGCAGCAGAAGTAGCAAACTTAAATTCATCCTAAGTAAAAAATAATAAAAATATATTCTGAAATATTATACAGAATTACTAAGTATTCAAAAGTAATCCAAGCAGGGTGGACAGGCTGTTTCCAGTCGAAAATCCTTTATTAAGTACACAGACAAGTGATCCAACTAAAACAAAAAATAACAGAATAATAGTTGCATCACAAACTTTTTAACTATATATATATATATATATATATATATATATATATATATATATATATATAAGCAAGACATTGTCGCATTCGATTCTCAGCTAGAGCATCTTCTGTGTGGAGGCATGCGTGAATGGGTGTGCCTTTGTTTAAGGTTGTGCGTCAGGGCTGGTAACTCAGCACATAAAAATCGACTACCAAACATTAGCGGACCTGAGTTCCGCTGTGGCGACCCCTAACTGGGATAAGCCGAAAGACACAACATATATATATATATATATATATATATATATATATATATATACACATACACACATGTTTTATTAGGTATGGGAGTGGGTATTGTGCTGTAAAACACAGTGTATTGGTATACATGTTAACAACTTCACATCCCTTCTTCCATCAGTGTGACATTAGAGCTGGTCCTGCTCTACTTAGTAGCTGTCATACTAAATAACCCTTATGTATTTTAAATAAAAAATAATAATGAATCAGTACCTCTTATTAACCAGATTATTAAGCCTGTGATTTTATCCAAAGCTATATACTACATGGTTGGAAATATTTAAACCTTAGACCATTTGGCAATCTAAAACTATATATAAATATACACATTTTGCATGCAATAAATCCAATGTGCAAACCATATTCTATTTCCATAGCCTATTGTTAACAAAGATCACTTTCAACCTTCCAGACTTCTTCAGGTCTGAGTACAAGAACACTAAAAAAGTATCTACAAAAATATTATTGTATAATTAGTTAGTATTGTTATTAAACATCATTTCAATAAAAGTGGAAAAAAAGAAAAAAGTATGAAGATAGAAACAAAATATAAATTTCTATTAAAAATTATTTACCATTGTATTTAAAACCAACTGGAAGAATAAAATAAAATAAAATTAGTCATGTAAACAATGTGGCAATTTTCTAAATTCCAGTACACTTTTAAGTGAACTGTAGTAGTTTAGTCCAGGCTTCCTGAAAGAGTTCAACTTTAATTGTCACATGAGTTCACGTTTTACCAGCATATTCAGGATGTCTCCTTCAAGATCATCCATGTTTATGCAATCCAGTATCTGGAACCTAAAACCTGTGCCTCTTTTATGCAGAGCAAGATATTTGGGTTCCTATTAGTACAACGAAAATGTATTTTGTCGAATGCGTTTTTGTCGACACATGTAGAGCGAACAGGCAAAACAGCGAAGCGGCTGTTCAGCGAATTCTTTCCCTGGGAAAGAAGTCGCTTGACCGCTTCGTTGTTTTGCCGTGTTCTGAAGTGTAGTGTGGTCCCTTGTCCGGTACAGCTCCCGAGCCTGACTGTGCAACAGTTACTGACCTTAGGGTTAGGGTGCAGGTAAAGGTAAGTGCATATGTATGAAAGTGTTTACTGTTTTATATTTTGTGTTAGATGTATGGTTGAGTTACGTGTGTATGTGTTTTCAGTTGTTTACTTTTGTTTTGGGGGGTAGAATTAGGGTTAAGGTAAGTGTGTATGTGTTTGGAACAGTTTATGTAAATGTGCGAAAGTTACTGACCTTAGGGTTAGGGAGCGGGGTTAAGGTAAGTGCATATGGTTTAAAATGTATACTGTTTTTTTTTTTTCCATTAAATGTACGGTTGGGTTATGTGCATATGTGTATTTAGTTGTTTACTGGGTTTTTTTGGGGGGGGGGGGTTGAAACGGCAATTTATTTCCCTATGAAAGAAATCGCTGTTCTGTGGTTTCGACATTTTCAGCTTTCGCTGAAAATGTGTAGATGAAATATCGTTTGCTGTTTTTAGCGTTCAGTGTTGCAATACAGACCCAGATATCTGGCTAGTGCATTATTTTTACATTCAGAGTGGATTTCTGCCAGATGGCATGAAATCCTACGCTTAAGTTTATTTACAGTCTTGCCAACATAAAATGTATCATATTCGTTGCACTGTGCCTTGTAAATTATTTTTGTAGTGTTACAGTCACCCCCCTGCACTGGTCTTAATGATTTTAATGATTTTCTTTAAATAAGGAAAATAAAAACTATCACCTTGATGTATAAATATACAAAATGTACAATTAGCTTCATATCTTTTAGTGTTTGTCTCATGTACTCTAGGTTTAAATTCAACAAAACTTCTAATGTTCCAGGCCTTCCTATAAACAAAGGATGGGGCTTCAGCTAAGATGTTAATCAGATAAGGATTACCTGTGACAATGGCCCTGTTTTCTTTAATAACATTTTTGATACTGTTATAATTCAAAGTGTATGTCAAGATGCAGCTACTTTTGCATTTGTTATTCTCTGTGGAATTTCTTAACATTCGCCTACTGGGGAGGTTGAGTGAAGGTGCTTCAGTCCTTTTCATTTCTGTAATCGGTTCCAGGACGTTTTTTAACATCTGACTTTCGTAGCCTCTCACTAAGAAATCATTCTTTAAGTTGTTCGGGTTTCTCAGAAATGGTTCCATCTCGGTGGTAATTTTAGCTAATCTATAGCCCTGGGACTTCACCACATTATACTTCATTTTTGCAGGATGCAGACTTTTACTGTGGAGTAGAATGTTAATCCTTGTGGGTTTTTTGAAGAGATCAGTGGTGATTCTATTATTGATGGTGTCCTTGGAAATCTGCATATCTAAGAAAGTGGTTGAAGTATAGTTATGGCAAAAGGTAAACTTCAGGAAGGGGGTTGTTTGACTGAGGTAAGTGATAAAATCTCCAAGCTGCAAGGTGTCACCTTTCCATGCAATAAAAAATATCATCAATAAAGTGCAAACACCAAGTGATATGCTGCTATTACTGTTCACTTAAAAGTGTACAGGAACTTAGAAAACTGCCACATTGTTTACATGAGTATTTTTTTTTTATTCTTCCAGTTGGTTTTAAATACCATGTTAAATAATTTTTAATAGAAATGTATATTTTGTTTCTATCATCACACTTTTTTTCCACTTTATATGAAATGATGTTTAATAACAATACCAGCTATTATACAATAATATGTATTTTTTTGTACATAGTTTTTAAGGTTCTTGTACACAGACTTGAGGAAGTCTAGAAGGATTAAAGTGACCTTTGTTAACAATAGGTTATGGAAATAGAATATGGTTTGCACAATGGACGTTTTGCATGCAAAATGTAGAGGGATATATTTATATATATTTTTAGATTGTCAAATGGTCTAATGTTTAAATGTTTCCAACCATGTAGTATAAAATCTTGGATAAAATCACAGACTTAATTATTTGGTTAATAAGAGGTACCGATTCATTATTCATTTTATTTAAACTACACAAGTGTTATATTATTATGGCAGCTACTAAGTAGGACAGGATCAGCTCAAATGTCACACTGATGGGGGAAGGGATGCAAATTTGTTAACATGTATACCAATACACTGTTTTACAGCACAATAAACCACTCCATTACCTGATAAAAAGTATATATATAGTTAGAAATTTTGTGCTGAAACTATTATTCTGTTATTCTTGTTTTAGCTGGATTGCTTCTCTGTGTGCTTAATAAAGGATTTTCGACTGGAAACAGACTGTCTACCCGGTTTGGATTACTTATGAATACTCAGTAATTCTGTATATTTCAAAATATATTTTTATTATTATTTGACTTAGGACGAGTTTAAGTTCGCTACTTTTACTGCCATTATCTAATCTTATTAATATATCGTGATTAACTACATATATATGAATTGAAAATCTTCCATGCAGAGAAGTTTCTTACACCACTTTGGTCAGTCTGAAAGACTTCAGGCCTTGCACCTTTAACCCATGAAAACTGCTCCCCATGTAAAATCTGACGCATCTATGATGAGAGATTGGTTTTGGTCTGAAAAGAGAAGGGGAGACCTGGGTACAGATGAATTTGCTGTCTCCATCAATGCAGTTCAGTTAGTGGAGTTTGATACCCCAGAGAATACATATGAAGGGTCAGTGTTTTTTTTTTTTTATATATATAAATCATTGCATCTTTATTATGAGCAGCCTGGCTAGGGGGAATCAGGAAAATCATAGAAGTCACGAACCTTAGGATGATAAGAAAGTCTCTTACAGAAGTCCAAGACTGACTGGAGAAGTTCAGGAAAGATACCAGATAAAAATCCACATTACCTTGTGTCAAAAAGTCCTTTTGAAGAGAAGTATCCAGAAAGTACTCCAGAAACATAATCCGGTGAGACAGGGTCACAGAAGATTTGGCAACATTTATCTGGAAGTCCAGATCAGAGAAGAGATATAGCCTAAGTTAATAATGCTTGACATAGGGATAAAGACTCTGCAAAGATAACTTAAGTCATCTGAATAACTCATTAACTTCCTCACTCATAAGGTGATATACAACCTCTACTGTCCACTTCTGTGCAAACTTAACACTATATCCAAAACCATGATGCTATACAGCTCTGTAAACCTCTCTTTATCCTGGCAACTAGTGAAAAATCTTTCTCAAAACTGGCCTCTACATCCTGGAACTCCTTTCTTCAAAATATCAGAAGGCTTGATAACCTTCTTCAATTTCATATCCAGCTGAAGCTACATTATTAAAAACTATTTGCTCTCGCTTCATTAATAAAAAGTGATTATTCCAAATAACACTACTTATACTGCATCCTAATTAAACCTCCTAGCTATTCTATCTCTTATGAAAAAGATACTATTAAAGTAATTCACTGCTGTTTTCTACTACTATAGTTTCATGATGCGCTACTCCAGCTTCATCATCCTAAAAAGACTATACTTTTGGCTGCTTGTAAAATACATACATAGGTCTGCTGTAAAATGTGTATTTTAATGTCTTGCAGTTTATATCACTTAATATTTCCTCATATTTTTATTCTGCTTATATGCAATTATGTTTAATCAGTCTGTTGTTTACATGTCTACATTATAGTGCTGTACAGTGATTTGTATTTCATGTCTGCATTTGCTTGAAGTCTACATTGTGACTGAAAAGTGTCCTTGGACCAGCTCACTTATGTCGTGTTCTTATTCAGTAGCCTTTTCTCATTTTTCTGCATGGGCTCAGTGTTACTTCGGCTACTGTCACATCTCTCGTTTCAGTGCCAGTTTCCTTACTTTTTCAACAGTTATGTCAGACTGTTGCAAATCTTCTCTCACATGATACATCCATCTTGTGGCCGGACATCTCCAACTCCTCCTGCCTTCTTTCCAGTCTCTCCCAAAATCTTCTTCACCAAATTAACTTTTTTCCTACACATGTCCAAAGTACCGTTGTCTTTGATCTTCTCTGCACCTGGGGCTACTTTGGCTTCTGCTCTGGTTCTAATGTCCTCATTTTTTTACCTGTCACATAGCATGCATCCTGACCACCCATTTCTGGCAAGTCGCCTACATTATCTCAAGCGTGCTCAACTGCTCTGCCTTCACTGCCCAAGTTTTTGTGCCATCCAGAAGCTGTGGTTAAACCACTGTTTTGTTTACCTTACATTTCAGCTTCTTTGGCATTGTTTTGTCACATACTACTCCTGCCCCTCTGTGCCAATTGTCTGAAGCACCTCTGATTCTAGCTCTAACCTCCTCAACTACTCCTCCCCATACCTCTCAACTTCTTAGGCCGAAAAATCTGGTCAGCCAACTACCAAAGAAAAAATCTCCCTCTCCTCCTACAGCCAGCAGAAGACCTAACTGATGTCAGTATGCTCTGGTATAAGGGGAGTCAGCTGGCATCATGATCTCAGTTATTTCTTGCCCCCTAGAGGTATGAGCCCCCCCCAGATGGGCCTTGATATCCATGAACTGGAACATTGGAACCTAGAGAAGGGAAAGGTAGGAAGAGAGTTCCCCTGAATGAAAATAAGCTTGTCCAAGCCTACACAGTAGGCTGAGGGGGGCGGGGGGATACTGCAACATTGAATACACTCAAATATCTACATTCATGTTAAGTATACACAACTGTACTATGTTCTTTGTGTTTCACTGTTGCAGCCCTGACTTGTGGAATGATGACTAAATCTGAGAAGAAGGGAGCATGGCAGATTAAGGAGAGGAGAGAATGCCCTACAGGATGGCAGTGGCAAATCCTAACCTGGACTTGGAGAAGGCTGATAGGTGGTAACGTTTGGTAAAGGTATGTACTGAAGGCCAGGTGGCAGCTTCCAAGATGTCTGTGGTAGGGGCTCCTTAAGGAAGGTAGTAGAGGCAGCACTTGCCTTAGTGGAGTGCATCTTGACAGCATCAGGGTGCTTCTTACCATGATGGCTGTAACAAAAAGAGATACACTGAGAGATGCATTTAGTGATGATTTGCTTAGAAACTGGTTTTCCCTCATTTTCCTTCAGAACCAGTGGCAAAGGCCACAGACTGTTGGTCCGAGTTCCTCATCATCTTTGTTCGGTCTAGATAGTAGTGGAACTGCCTATGCACATCCAAGGAATGGAGAATTATTTCCCGTTTGTTTTGTGGCTTAGGGAAGAAAGCAGGCAAATGTATGTCTTGATTTAAGAAAGTCTCTGTCACCACATTGGGCATAAAGGAGGGGTTAGTCCTGAGTGAGACACTGTCTGGGTGGAAGACAAAGAACAGTTCCACTGACAAGAGTGCTTGTAGCTCAGAAACCCTTCTATTAGAGGTGATGGCTAACAAAGACGGTCTTCCATGTCAAGAAGTTTAACTCAGCTGAAGCAGCTGGTTCAAACAGTGGAAGAGTTAGTTTCTACAGAACAAAAATTAAGGAACCAGGTTGGGGCCGGAGGCCTCCTTACTGGCCTGATGTGGATCACCCCTCGAAGAAACTCTTTCATAATGGGATGGAGAAGATTGGAAGTTGGGCAGGGATGTTGGCCGAAAAAGCCGACGCATGAATTTTATGGAGAAGTAGGACAGGCCTTTGTCAAAGAGGCTGGCCAGACAGGCCAAAATGACCGGGATCTTGGTTAAACAAAGATTCTGTCCATTTAGTCTACACCGAAGGGAAAATCTTTTCCATTTAGTGGAGTAAGTTTTCCTAGTGCTAGGCCTTCTGGCCTCTTTTAGAATATCCTGAACCTGTTTGTCTAGGATGGGGTCCCTCCAAGGCATTAAGGTATCCTCCATGCTGACAGTTTGAGTCTGCAGGTTGGAGTGTACAATCTTTCCCTTGTCCTGTGTCAGTTGGTCCAATCTCTTTGGCAGGTGCCATGGTTTAATGCTGGTCAAGCTAAGTAGCAGAGGTTACTAGTGCTGCCCGGGCCAGTCTGGGACTATTAGAATTACTCTTGGTCCCTCTTTCCTTATTTTTAGGAGTATCTTGGGAAAAAGAAAAATTGGAGGGAAGTCATAGATGAAGAGACCTGTCCAAGGGAAAGAGATGGCATCTGTCTTCCAGGCTGATTCCATTTTGTCGCTGGAGCAAAACTTCTCCAATTGAGTGTTTTTCTTGGCAGGGAAAAGATCAATTTGAGGCTTTCCCCACTTTTTGGCTATACTGAAAAAAACTTCCTGATGAAAATGCCATTTAAGGGGATCTATCAGACTTCTGCCGAGGTGGCCTGACAGCTGGTTGTGCACACCTGGCAGGTTTTGTGCCAATAGGTGTAATCCCAGGAAGTGGGCTGTGTCCCAAACTTCCGCTGCCAGGCAGCAGAGATGGTAGGAGTGAGTCCCTCCCCCCACTTGTTTATGTACCACATGACTGTGGTGTTGTCTCTTTTTACTACTAGCAGTCCTGGTTTCTATTTTTTCCTTGAAGGCTATCACACCTTTTTGGATTGCCACAAGCTCTTTTACGTTTGTGTGTTTGTTTCTGAGCTTGTGGTCCCACTTCCCCTGCTTCTGGAATTGGTTGAAGTGGGCACTCCAGGCTAATTCTGATGTGTCTGTAGTCAGTGTTTGCCACTGGGAGGTGAATCTGAAGGCAAAACCCAGGTTGAGGGAACAAGCCTGAACCCACCAAGAAAATAGGCAAGGGATAGGTTTGATATTGGCTGACAGTGTTGGCACCACACATTTTTGAGATGCCAAAGGTGTTTCCTCATGTGTAGCCAGGCCAGGAAGATCATGGGAATGCAACAGGCCATGTAACCCAATGGCCTGAGGTACTCCCTGAAAATCTCTGACCATGATTCTTTGAAAGTACAGAGTAAGGAATGAGACCTTGTTTGGAGGCAGGAAAGCCTTCTTGAAGAGTGGAATCCAGCAGAAGCCATAGGAATACAATCCTGGTTGAATAGTATGGGATTTCTCTGCAGTTATGGTGAACCCCATGGAGGTCAAGAGGTTCTGGGTGAACAGCAAGTCTGAAATGAGCTCTACCAGGTTTGTAGCCTAGATAAGGCAGTTGTCTAGGAAGAAGTAAATATGTGTGCCTTTTGTTCTGCAGAAGGCAATTAGGTGGCTTAGCATTTTGTGAAAACCCTGGGAGCAGTAGACAAGCCAAAGTGCAAAGCACAAAACTGAAAGTGTCTAGTACCTCCTCTGAAGCGTAAGTAGCTTCTGTATGACTCCTCCATGGGGAAATGTAGGTATATGCTTAAATCTAGGGTAACCATGAAGGCATTTGGAGAGATCATGGGCAGGAGTTTTTGAAGGGTCCGCATCTTGAATTTTGGAACCTGTAGAAACTGGCTGAGTGTAGACAGGTCCAGTATAGGCTGCCATGTGCCTTCCTTCCTGGGGACCAGGAAGAGTCTGGAGAAAAAAAATTTGTTTTAGGTGCACTGGAAATCAGTTCCACTGAGCCCTAAGCTCTATTTAGGTCAAAGCCTCTGTTTTTTGGTTTGGAGGGATGTCTGGGAAGCCTAAGGGCTTCAAGGGCTTCTTGAATTTGAGTTTGTATTCCTTTGATATAATGTTCTGTCCCCACTGGTCTGTTCCAATGACAGCCCAATTTTTTTTAATATTGATAGCCTTCCTCCTAACCTGCTAGAGGGAGGGGGCATCACCACTGATCAATCACTGTTGCTCCCTGCTAGGGTCTTGTGATCTAGAACTCTCTGCCCTAGAGGCTTCTGAATGCCACTGTCTGGGCATTTGGTGCTGTCTCTGGCACCTTTCCTTATGCAGCTTCCTTTGCTTAGCTTTAGAATGGGAAGGAAAGGACCAGTGCTTAGAAGGGTAGTTATGACTGAAACATGGGGGGTTTGTACATGCAGAAATTCCTTAACAGTCTGTATGAATTTAGCCCTGTCCTCCATCTTTCTGAGTACAGACTCCACTTTGGGGCCATAGAGAATATTCTTGTCAAAGGGGACATCCAGGAGGTTAGATCTGGCATGCTCTGGGAGGGCCGGCTCCATCAGCCAAGCATGTCTTTTGATGATAAAGGCTGTAGCTAAAGCCCTGATGGAGACTTCCATGGCTTCATACCCACAGTGCAAGGAACGTCTAGCTACCTGGGAGCAGGAATTGCAAAGGTCTAGTAATTCTTTAGAGATACTCTTGTATTCTACTGTCAAAAGCTTCTGCTTCATCTGATCCAGTAAGGTTTCCTGGTATTTAATCAAGTGGAAATGGCAAATTAAGGCTTTCATAGAGGGGGTAGCAGAAGTGTGAACCTTTTTGCCAAATCCATCTAGGGTCCTACTTCCTTTATCTGTAGGCAAGGGATTCTTGGAGGAGCTAGCTTTGGCTCTTTTAAGGCCAGGAATCACAACCTCTAGATCAGCTACAAGATTCCAGAACAGATGCTTGTGTGAATCCATACAAGACCTGTCAGACTTTCTACAGGCAAAAGGAAGGGAGTACAGCTTTAAAGAAGAGTCCTGAAAAACATCATCTACTACCTTTAAAACAGGAGGTATGGGGAGGGGTTTATGTTCTGGGAGGTTAAAACAGGAGGTATGGGGAGGGGTTTATGTTCTGGGAGGTTTACAAATTCCCTTATCCTTTTCTTGGACTGAGGGTAATCTTGGCCTTCCCACTGGAAGTGTTCCCTTAAGGCGTGCAGGGTTTTCCTGAAGGACATATCCTCAGGAGGGGAAGAAGAATCCAGGTGCTCCTCTAAGTCTGAATTGTCAAAAGAAGTAATGGAAGGACCCTCTTCAAAGACAGAATCCTCCTGGTCAGAATCCACCTCTGACTCAAAAGGGTCAAAAAAGACTTCTTGAAGGGTGTCCCTTTTTCTTTTTCCTGGGGAGAATTCAGGTGGGGGTTGTCTGGACTTAACAAGAAAAATCAAGTCTTCAGCAAACCTCACAAGATCCTGCTGGTAAACATGTGAATTGGAGTCAGTAGGCCTAGGCTGGGACTGGGAGGAAGCCGCTTTCTTAGGGGTGGCCTTCAGTTTAGGCCTGAAGGCGATGTCCAAAGATGCACGGGCACCCAGCTCCCATTGAGGAAATGTAGCTGCAATGTCCCGGCTCCACAAAAGAACAATGTCAGTCTTAATTAAGCTTTCGGAAACCAAGACCTACAAAGTTGACCTAGACCCAACCAACAAACTGAATCCTATGACTTGAAAAGATGTCGAGGGACCCAAAGGCATATAGGACTCTGAACATGTCTCGGTAGGGTTCTGTGCCATCACATTGGCTGCAGAAGGGAGCTGCAGAAGTGCCTCCTTTTTTCAGTGATAAGCTTGGAAGGATTGGCTGATGGAGAGTGTGCATCAACCAAGGTCTTAAGCCTGGGGTGTTTTTCTTTCTCCCTTTTCCGCTTAGGTATATCAGTTTCCAATCGACTAACAGACGCCACAGGATCTGGACTGCCTGACAACTCACTAATGTGCCTAGCCAAAATCTTGGCCCTATGCCTAATGGTTCTAGTATTAAATCAGGCACAGAAAGGACAGTAGGTAACACTGATCTGTGCCCAAGCAAGTAACACTTATTTTCTGAGATGTTACATGTTTGAGTACTTCTGTGTGTGTGACTTCGCTCCTCTGGCCCACTGATCATGCAGCCTCAATCCTCACCACTGACACCGGTGGGGAACATTCAATGAGGAAAAAATAGACATACACAGTATTTTCAGATTCAGCTCTCTGCACCAAATACAATTTCCCTTAAGAACACACAGAGAATGTACAGTCTAGTCTTGGGGCTGGGATTTTCCCCAGGCCCCAAATAAGACTCCCCACTGTCACAGCTATAGAGTTGAGTCCTTAGCTCATTGGTTCATAGGTAGGTACTAGGCTATCGGACCAAGGGCCTATGCAAGCCTAGCCAAAAATGTTCCCTGGCTTACGCCACCCAAGAAAGTTATTTTCCTGTGCCACTGACGAGCAGAAACACAGAAGTGATCCCCGGGGTGTATTTCCTATTTCCCATCCACTCATCAAGATTTTTCTTGAAGAGTGCTAATGAAGAACTTTGCTTGACATAGATGGGTAGCCTGTTCCAGAGTATGGGAAGTCTCTGGGATAGCAATCTATCCCTCCAGCATGTCCTGTTTATTGTGGTGACAAGGTTTAGGTCCCTAGAGTGTGTAGCTCGGAGGGATTGGGATTTCTTTAGGTGTAGCATGTCCAACAGCTCTGGGTTTGACATAGCTTTACATGATAGGCAGAGATCACCTCTGAGTAGGCGATATGCTACGGAGTAAAGCTGGAGTTTTTTGAGGCGGTCAGTGTAGGGCATTTGTTTGAGTCCAGTAATCCTCTTTGTGAGGTACTTCTGTGGCCTTCCCAGCTGCTGCAGATGTCTTGTGAGGTACATTCCAAAAGGGGCGTTGTACTGTATACTGGGTCTAATGAGTGATGAGTAGAGGGTAATGATGACCTCTTTTTTCCTGGACGAGAACCCTTTTATGATGAGGTGTGCCATGTAGAAGGACTTCCTGACTACTGTGGCGATGTGACTATCAAAGGAGAGACTACTGTCCACCTGGGTCCCAAGTTCTCTTATCACGCATTCGGTGTTAAGTAGATTGCTGCCTATGTGGTAGTTCATGGGTACAGAGTTTTTACCAAAGGGGATGACACTGCACTTTTTGGCATTCAGCTTGAGGCCATGGCTCTGACACCAGGCATCTGTCTCAGACAGGCCCTTCTGTAGGATGTTCACATCATTTGGGGACTTGACTATGGCTCCTAGTTTGCAGTCATCTGCAAACTTCGTTAGCCAGAGGCCTTCTGTGTTAGCCTGTACTTCAGAGAAGTAGATACCAAACAGGAAAGGTCCCAGGACGGAACCCTGTGGTACTCCACTTGTCACTGGTTTGAGGTCAGATTTGGAGTCTGCAACTTTTACAGTGTGGGTTCTGTCAGTGAGCCAGTTGGCAACCCATCTTGTGACGTAGGGATTTATACCTAGTTTATTGAGTTTAGCTATAATTCCAGAATGGGGGATGGTGTCGAAAGCCTTGGCGAGGTCAAGATAGGCTGTGTAAACCACTTTACCCTCATCTATGGCTTTGGTGACTGCCTCAAAGAAGTCGATCAGGTTCAGGAGGCATGATCTGCCTTTCACAAACCCGAAAGTACAGTTTTGTACCTACCATAAATGTAGATGTTCGAGGATCCACATTGCTGCAGTCCTAACTATTGGGTAGTCCGCTGTCCAGTCGGCCCGAATACCAAAGTATATGGCTGACGTCGGTCAGGGCGCATTAGACTGACGTCAGTACGTCAGGGTACTAATGCGCATGACCGACGTCATATCCTCAGTCTTTTCTTGCCCCAGATGTCAGAAGACCCTAAAAAGACAAGGCCAAAACCAAAAACTCCAAACATACCTGCACCAAAGATATGTACAATATATACAAAATTACCAGAATATAACCTCACCTACACAACCACCCCTAAACACAGAGGGGAAGGAGGGAGGGTAAATTGGACTGCAGCAATGTGGATCCTCGAACATCTACATTTATGGTAGGTACAAAACTGTACTATGTTCTTCATTCCACATTGCTGCAGTCCTAACTATTGGGTAGAATCCCAAAGCAGAGGTAAGGGAGGCTGGCAAATCATAAGGAAGCAGGAGCTGACAACATGCCTTGCAAAATAGCTGTGGCAAAACCAGCCCTAGACTTAGAGTAGAGAGGAAGGTGATAATGCTTAGAGAAAGTATGCACTGAACTCCAAGTAGCTGCCTCCAAAATATCCTTAGTTGCCACCCCTTAGAAATGCTGTTGAAGTGGCAGTAGCCCTAGTGGAATGAGGCCTAATCCCAGCTGGAATCTCCTTGCCATGATGGGAATAACAAAATGCAATGCAAAACCCAATCCACTTAGAAATAGTTTGTTTTGACACAGGCTTGCCCTGAGAACTCAAAGCAAAAGAAACAAACAACTGCTGAGACTGCCTAAAATCCTTAGTCCTGCTTAAATAATAACGCAATTGCCTGTGCACATCTAAAGTGTGCAAAATCTTTTCCCCTTTATTTTGGGGATCTGCATAAAAAGTAGGCAAATGAATAGTTTGGTTTAAAGCCACACTAGAAACCACCTTAGGCATAAAGGAAGGATTAGTACGTAATGATACCCTATCCTTATGAAAAATCAAAAAAGGCTCTACCGCCATAAGGGCCTGCAATTCAGAAACCCTTCTTGCAGAAGTAATGGCCAACAAAAAGCAGTCTTCCATGACAAGTATTTCAATTCAGCAGTAGCCGCAGGCTCAAAAGGTTGTAGAGTAAGTTTCTCCAACACAAAATTGAGATCCCAAGCAGGAGTAGGAGCTCTCGTGGGGTCTTATATTCTTTGCCCCTCTAAGAAATTGCTTGAATAAAGGATGCGAAAACAATGGTGGGTCACAATCATAGTGAGCTGAAATTGCTGCAGCATGAATCTTAATGGAAGAGAAAGACAAACCTTTGTCCAATAACTCAGTAAGATATTGAAGAGCCACACTCAAATTAGGCTCAGAAATCTTCAAATTGTTTGCTGCACTCCAAAATGAAAATCTCTTCCATTTTTCTGCGTACACTTTCCTTGTACTAGGTCTTCTGGCTTCCATAATCACATTTAAAACTTGTTGAGGAAGTTGAGACCTGCTGTGTTTCAAAACAGAATATGCCAGGCTGTTAGATGAAGAGAGTGAAGCTTGACATTGAGCAGGTGACCGTCCCTCTGAGACAACAGGTGTGGAATCAAAGGTAAAGGCCATGGAGGCTTCCTTACCAGACTCCTCAGTAATGGGTACCAGTGTTGCCGAGGCCAATCTGGAGCTATTAAAATCATCCTTGGCTTGTCTTGTCTGACCTTTACGAACACCTTTGGGAGAAGAGGCAGAGGTGGAAAGGCATACACATGAAGATTTTTCCAACTGAAAGAAAGAGCATCCACTTTCCAAGCTGTGTGATGAAACCTCTTTGTGCAAAACTTTGGCAGCTGGTGGTTTAGTGGAGAAGCGAACAGATCTATGTCTGGAGTTCCCCATGACACTGTCAATTTTTGAAATACATGAAGATCCAGTTTCCACTCATGGGGATCCATGATTTGTCTGCTTAACACATCTGCTAAGGAGTTCTGTGCTCCCGGCAGAAACCTTGCCTGAAGAGTTAGTTGCAAGCTGAGCGCAGTCTCCCATAAAATCATTGCTTGCCTGCACAACGGGTAAGAATGTGTTCCCCTTGTTTGTTGATGTACCACATGACAGTTGTGTTGTCTGTTAGAATCAACACCTGCCCTGGAAGAAGTAACTCCTTGAAAGCCATTAATGCAAACTGGACTGCTAACATCTCTTTCATGTTGATATGTAGATGCTGTAGTCTGGCAGGCCACTTGTCTTGTATCCACTTTCCATTTAGATGAGCTCCCCAAGCAATGTCTGAGGCATCTGTCGTTAGAATCTGACTCGCCTCTGGCCGGGTCACAGAGAGTCCCTTGTTTAGGTGACATTCCTGAGCCCACCACAAAAATTCCTTTTGAATGCAAGGTATTATTTGAATGACAGTGTCCAAATCCTGGCTGTGCTGTGTCCATACATTTTTGAGATACCATTGCAGCTTCCTCATATGCAGTTTGGCATTGGGAAGCACCAGAATACAAGATGCCATGAACCCTAAGGCTTGAAGGACTGTCCTTGCAGTCAGCCCGGACTGAAGAGATAGTTGATGGAAGTAACTGGAAAGATTCTTTTGTTTGTCCGGGGTTAAAAAGGCCATCTGGGCTGCTGTATTCAGTCTCACACCCAGAAAGCACATGTCTTGAGAGGGTACTAGACTGGACTTTATTTCGTTCACAGAATACCCTAGGCATCTTAGCACTGCTATCACAAATTCCAAATGCTGTAAAGGTCTTCCTTTTCTTGAGCCAGAATCAGGCAGTCGTCCAAGTAAGGATAGATTTGAATTCCTTTTAACCTGAAGTAAGCTATCACTGGAGCCAGAACCTTTGTGAATACTCTGCGGGCAGTAGATAAGCCAAAGGGCAATGCAGAGAACTGATAATGAGAATTTCCAGCTCCAAAACGCAGATACTTCCTGCAACTTAGTCTGATAGGCACATGAAGGTAAGCTTCCTTGAGATCTAAAGTTACCATCCAGTGATCTTTGCCCAGCAGAGGTAAAAGCTGTTGTAACGTCAACATTTTGAACTTGGGAATGTCCAGATAAGTGTTGAGGATAGATAAATCCAAAATTGGTCTCCACGTGTTCCCCTTCTTCGGTACTAGGAACAGGCGAGAATAAAATCCTAGGCCCCTTTCTGGCACAGGAACTGGCTGAATGGCCCCTATTTGGAGCAACAGAGAAATTTGCTTGTGAGCCTCTTTTCTTTGTAGAGGAGGAATGTCTGGCATGCCTTTGAAAGGAGGCAAGGTATGGAAATAAAACCTGTAACCGTGGTGAATGATATCCAAAACCCATCTGTCTTGGGTAATTAAATCCCAATTTTCTTTGAAAAGAGCCAGCCTTCCTCCCAAAGGTGCTGCCAGGCGAGAATGTACTGGCAGCTGAAAAGGTAGGTCATTGGGTCTGTTTACGAAAGGACTGACCCCTGCCCTCACCAGAAGACTGAGCAGGTGAACTCCCTGTTCTAGGCCTAAAAGAACCTTGTGCTCTGCCCCTACCACGTCTAGACCTACCCCTAGACTGGGAATCATAAGCAGGATATGTCCATCCCTTAGTAGGCCAATTTCTACTAAACTTGGAGGCTGAACCTGCAAAAAATCCTTAACAGTTTGCATAGACTTAGCCTTGTCCTCCATTTTCTTTAAAACTGCTTCCACAGGCGAACCAAACAACACATCAGACTGTAAAGGAGCATCCAAAATCCTTGTTTTAACATGCTCAGCTAAATTCTGATCCCTCAACCAGGCGTGCCTACGAAGAACAGAACCAGTGGCAGCCACCCTCGAGGAGGCCTGCACAGCATCAAAACCACACTGCAAGGAATGTTTACCCACCTGTTCAGAAACATGAACTAAATCCTGCAACTCTTTACACTCAATACCTTCTGCCAGAGCATCCACTTTAGACTTCAATTGTGAAAGGAGATAATTCTGATATTTTAACATGTGAAACTGACAATTCAACGCCCTCATGGCTAAAGTGGAAGAAGTATACACTTTCTTTCCCCATCTATCCAAAGCCCTTGCCTCTTTATCAGGAGGAACAGGATTTTTAACAACAGAGGCCTTCACACCTTTAGGCCCCTGAGAGACAGTTTCCGGGTCTGCCCTAGGACTCTTAAAAAGATACTTATGAGCTTCAGGCACCCTATAGTACCTATCCGGTTTAACTGGGGCAGGAGGCAAAGAATCAGGATTCAGGGAAGCCTCTGCAAAAACATCTTCCACCACATTCAGAACAGGAGGTATAGCTAAAGGCCTATGCTGGGGTAAAAACAAGAATTCCCTAAGCCTCTTCCTGGAATCAGAGAAATCTTGACCTTCCCATTTAAAATGCTCCCTCATGGAATGCAGAGTCTCCGAAAATGAAAAATCCTCAGGAGGCGAAGCTGAAGGAGTAGAATCATCCACATCAGAATCAGAATAAGGAGGATACTCCTGCAAGTCTTCAGCCGAAGACTCAGAAGCCTCCGAACATTGCTCAAAACTCTCAAACTCAGGTTCCACCCTAGGCCTCTTATCAGGAGGGGGCATAGAACCTCTAATCATAGTAATCAAATCCTCTGCCATTTTTAGCATATGCTTCTTAGGCAAAGACCCTGAAACACTTGGAGAAATCCCCACTGAAGCTAAACTAGGCCTGCCTCTTAAAGAAGCCTTGGAAACAGAAGGGGAGGCCCTAACCACCTTAGGAAGAGAGGGAAGAACAGCCACCTGAGAAGCCCCTTCAGCCTGGCCTACTTCCTGAGAGGACACATCCTGTAACAGTAAAGTCTCTCCCTGAGACTCCAAAGAAACTCCTGGCAGAACCTCCGGCTCCACTGAGCCTTCTAAAGAACCGACGTCCGGGACTATCGGTTCTTCCACTCTAGGCTTTGCTGCTTTGTCCTTGCGCTTTTTGGCCGAAGCGGGCGTCGGAGCATCCGACGGCATTTTATAATTACAACGCTTCCCAAAAACTAACCTGGCACAGTCTAACCTTCTCTTAATAGTGCGTTTGTTAAATCTAGCACAAGAGCGGCATCCAACAACGTCGTGCTCAGGCCCTAAACAAGGTATACACAAAGTATGGTAATCCCTATGAGGTATCTGTTTCCCACAAGAAATACAGTTATTCACTTTTTCTGACATCCGGTTAAATACTGAGGCAAGAAAAAACCAAAATATTCCCCAACGGGGTACTTAGCCAACTTTGATTCGGTCTGAAACTCTGACTTCAGAAACTTTCAGAACGCCAACCTGCACTCGCAAAACTGCTTCTGCATCGGACCATGCGGCAAAAAAGACTGAGGATATGACGTCGGTCATGCGCATTAGTACCCTGACGTACTGACGTCAGTCTAATGCGCCCTGACCGACGTCAGCCATATACTTTGGTATTCGGGCCGACTGGACAGCGGACTACCCAATAGTTAGGACTGCAGCAATGTGGAATGAAGAACATCTAGGTGGGATCCAGAGTTTGGAGGTTACCAATGTCTTTGTTTATGAGTTCTATGATGATACGTTCCATGGCTTTGCAGACCAGGCTCGTCACGCTAATAGGTCTATAGTTCCCGGGATCAGTGGTGGCTCCCCCTTTGTGGTGTGGGATAACTGTTGCTGTGCGCCATTCAGTGGGCACAAAGCCTGATGCGAGGCTATTATTGAACATGTTGCTTAAGTGGGGAGCCAGTTCATTCTGAAGTTTGTGTAAAACGCAGCCTGGGATGTTGCCCGGTCCCATGGATGCTGTGTTTTTGGCTTTAGAGAGTGCAGCTTTCACAAGCATAGTTGTGATTACAGGGACTCTGCATTCTTCCTGTATAGATAAGGGCCCTTTAGGGGGGGGGGGGGTAAAGTTAGCACTGAACCTATCTGCCAGGATGTTGGCAATATCAGTTGGTTCTGTAAGTTTCATGCCTTTGTGCTGTAACTCAGAGCAGATCTGGGTGTTGCCATTGAGATTCTTGACATAGCTATAGAATGCTTTGTGGTTGTCCTTGGAATTAGTGGCAATTTTATTTTCGTAGCTAGCTTTGGAGGATCTTATAAGGGATCTCAGCTTCTTACTGAGGCTGACCAGGGAGCTCCTCCACTCATGGGATTTTACTCTCTTTTGCAACAGTTTCTTCCTTCTGTTGTACAGTTTGTTTATGGCAGGGGACCACCAGATTGGCTTCCTTTTTTTGGAGGATAGCGTCTTGGTTCTGTTTGGGATAGCACGATCCATGCACTCATGTAGGTGCTCATAGAGCGCATTTGTGTAGGATTCAGCAGTTGTAACTGTATTGTCCCATCTGCATGGGTGTCAAGAAGTTGACTACTTCTGTCTTAAGAAGCATGAGGTTGGCTTTGGAGAAATTTCTCACTGTGGTTTCCTTAATGGGGGGTGGGGGTGGGATGTGGATATCGAGGGTGATTAGCTTATGGTCGGATCGGACCAACGAGGAGTTGACTTCAGGTGTGGAACACCGGTCACTCATGTTGGTAATGACTAGGTCTAGGATATTGTTGCCCCTGGTGGGGGTGTGGATAAGTTGATCTAGGGCATTGGAGTTTATGAATTCCAGAAAGCGTTATGCTAAGGAGTTAGTACATGAGTAGCTTTCCCAGTTAATGGTGGGGTAGTTGAAGTCGCCCATTATTAGGCTGTTTGGTTGAACCCTAATATTTTCCAGTACATCAAGAAAAGAGGAGTGGGAATCCTGGGGCATGGTGGGGGATCTGTAGGAAGCTACAATTTGGATTGCAGTTTTGCCAAGAGTTAGTTGCACTTGGATAACCTCGGATACATTATGCTGAGCAACTAGCCTGAAGGTGTGGATATCCTTAATGAATATGGACACACCCTCACCTTTGGTGTTTCGGTCCAGGTTAGATGGCCAAAAAGTGTGGTATGAGTTATAGCCTGGTAGTGCAGGAGTGCTCTCTGGAGCCTTGAACCAGGTCTCAGTCACTGCACAGATATCGATGTTCTCCATTTTAAGGAGTGCCTCGAGTGAGTGCATTTTGAAATTTAGACTTCTAGCACTGAGTAGCATTACCCTCAGTTTTTGCTTACCTGTTCCTGTTATGGTGGTGAATTTGTTACTTGAACCCTGCCTAATAAAGGCACTATAGGGGCAGCAAGAGCCTTAGCCAGTATCCGGAATCCTAGGGGCGACAGGTGCAGGCCATCTGTGGCAACGCATCGTGGTCTGTCGACCATGTCATCCCAAGCAGACAGATAATGGATCCCCTTTGAATGACACCAGAAGCTTAGCTAATTGTTGAAATCAGTCATTTTGTCCTTGTACTGCGGTATCATTCTGGGCGATGGCAGAATGCTGCTCAGGGCTAGTGTCATACCTGCCTGGGCTCTTCCATGTCTCTTTTCATGTAGTCCAGGGAGGTACGTCTCAGGTCATTCACACCAACATGGACAATGACAGAGTCATATTTGTACTTGTTGTGAAGTGACCTGAGTGCGTGGGTTATGTGGCGGATCCTGGCACCCGACAGGCAGCTGACAGTAACCTTCTCCTTGTTTAGCCTGGTGAGTGGGACATCAGTGTGCCTGACTATACAGTCACCTATGACTAGTGTGTTGGGTATGTTGTTTTGCCTTATTGGCTGTGTTTGAGTGGCACACTGAATCTGTGGGCTATGTATCACTTGGGTTGTGTTGAGGGATGGAGGTTGCTTGTGTTTCTACTTTGGAGGTCTCTGTTGCTTAAGCAGATTATTATTGAGAGCCTCCGCGAATGTTTTTGAGTTTCTATGTGTGGATTTTGGTGGTGTAGACATAGTGAGACTATCTGATGAGTGTGGTGTGGTGCAAATGTTTACCTTCTCCTCATGACTGTCAGGTTCAGTCTTGGTTGGTGAGAGCGTTACCTCCAGTTTGGCTAGATAAGTGCATCTCCCACAGGTTGTAGTGTTGGGTGGTAGGAGGAGAGGGTTGTCTGTGTACATAAGGCAATTTCTACACTGCCTCAGGATGCCCAGATTCATCAGATAGACAGAAGAGAGGTGAAGAGAGGTGTTCCAAGCCAAATGTTCCACCACCTTTTCTGTGGTATCAGTGCTCTCAGTGCCCCTGTTCAAAGTAACTGACGCACACACACTCTTTGAGATTTGATTTTCTCTCACACACACCTGGGAAAGGCTGGCATAGCTTACCCGCTTTGCCGCCTCCACCCAGACTATAAGGTAGACACATTGCCACCAGAACACTCAAAGCCAGCTACTCTAAGGCTCTTACAAGGATACCCAATTACACTTAGTAAAATTAATATTTATACAAATGGTAGTATTTACCCAAACAGCAAGTCTTTCAAGAACGTGGAGCCACAGTGCCACTAAATAAATGCAAGTGGTCTCAATTTTCTAAAGGACCAGCCACAATGAAAGGTACAGATATATCTGATAATAAATAATAAAAAAAGAAAACATGAAAACACTGAATATCTATTTACAATAAACACCAGGGTTTCAATTCATTGTAAATATAAAAAAAACAACATACATGAAAGACTCAGACACAGAAAAACAATATTTAGCTAATCTCACTATATTTTCTAACTGACTGAAGAACTGCTGCTCTACTAGTAAAGCAAGGCAAGATGACAATGAATGGATGTTTTGTCAGGTTTCCAAAAACAGAGTGCTGAGTGCTTCTATCACATCTCTTACTAGTATCTACATACAATTTCAGTGCTGGCTACAGAATGACATCACATCTAGTCACCTGACTATGTGGTTCCCACACTACCCCCTCACTAGCAACTGAAACAGGAATTGGCACTGATGAGTCACAATACACACACAGAATTTTAGCTAAGGTATATTGCCGCATTTGGAAACTGAAAAAAAATCCAATGCTTCCACCCTTCCTGCAGAGACTAACAAGCCATTCTCTGGCACCCCAGGGTAGAAATTAGTTCACCACTAAAGATAAAATAGTAGGATCCCAGTTCCAGCTTTTCACAGACATTACATCTCTGTCTGCATTCAGACCTGTGAGATAAAATCTTTATGGCTTAAACCAAGTCATTTAATTTCAGGCTATTTTCTTAAGGTTAGCTGGGCTGAGCTTAACCCCTTCCCTTCCAGCATCCTCTGTTAAAATATATATTTTATATTTTTTCTGTTCAGCAGGACCCACTGTTGATACATTTTTTAACACAAGCATCTGTACATTTGTATATCAGTTTGATATTCAAATGATATACAGTTCTTTACAAAACTCCAAGTACCTATGCTGGCATACATTACACATGCACTCCCCTACTCCCCACAGCAGTAGCACAGCTGAAACTACCTCACATCATCACACTTTGAACTCCTGCATTTTTGCTCCAAGTCTTCAGCCTAATCTCTGTTGAACTTTTCTGACTACTGCTTGCAGTGGAGTGTGTCCAGCAGTGATACATGTCAGGGTTCAACAGTTTCACTTAACCACTAGTAAACAAATTAAATAAACAAGATTATCTAAATAAGGCTTGAGATGTTGCTAGTAATCATCCCAGCTTTCTCCAACCAGATATAACATTCACTTATAATGGTACATCCCAGAAAAGTTTGCAAATCTTTATGGAGTTTAGGTAAGCAAAAGAAGGTGGAGATGATACACTAATGTATATAATTAGAAATACATTTCAACTTAAAGTCACTTAGCCATATGCTTTTTATTTTTCTTTACTCAAAATATTATTCTTTGCATATTTTTTCATAAACTGTACCATATATGCCCTGCTGTAGCTTATGTGCCTTCTACCAACCCCCAAGTTAGAACTAGTTGTCACTCAGTTAAGACAATTTCTTCATATTATGTCATTCAAACTCAAATACTCTAATTCTCAAGCATTATATGAGTACGTCTGGTTTCATTACTAAATGAAGAAATGCACATATATAAATAAAATTGACGGAGAAAGCTGCACAGATATGTGCAACATTCAACAGAATCTAAAGAAAACTGCCATACATAAGCTATAGATGCAGCTGTCTATATAAACTTTTCAAAATATTTGCATTCTTAAAAATAATGTAAAAATTCTTACTAAGCAATCTAAACAGATTAATCCTGAGTATATGTCATGATGGTATGTTAGTAATAAATTTTAAACCAAGCAATTGTGCAGCCATTTCTGGGTCCCACAGGACACTACCAGACAGATTCACCTTTGCTTGCTGATTTTTTTTTTTGGAAGCATTCTACAGGTTAGTTATGTGATTAATTCTGTACTGTCATTTGTCAAACCTTTCATATTTTTCTAGCATGTGTGTGTGTGTGTGTGTGTGTGTGTGTGTGTGTGTGTGTGTGTGTGTGTGTATATATATATATATATATATATATATATATATATATATATATATATATATATATATACTCCAAGGTCAGTTTTTACTTGTTTTTTTTTAGTGAAGGAGGTGTGCAAATATCTTTTTTTTTTATATTCTGAGTTAAAAGTAAGTTGTCCTTGCTCTCAGGTGGTGAATATCAGAGTAAAGTAATTAAGTATGAGGAACAGCCTCCCTGTCCCACAAAGGTGGCTGCTTCCTTATAAAAACAAGGATATTAATGTTTTCACAAGTAATCTAGTTACAATTTCTGTGTATAAATAAATAAAAACATCTACAATGGTGACACAGTGGTGTAGTGGTTAACACTGCTGCTTCACTGCTTGAATCTCCAGTTTTACTCTTGGCTATATCTTCTATGAACAGTCTACACAAGCTCCCTGTGTCTCTATGGATTTTCACAAAATACTCTTTCTCCCACAACCTGAAGCATAACATGGGTGAACTAGCACTCTTCCAAATTGCCTATAGGTGTGTGTGTGTGTGTGTGTGTGTGTGTGTGTGTGTGTGTGTGTGTGTGTGTGTGTAAGCATGTCCTGCAATAGGCTGGCATTTAAGGACTAGATTTACTACCCTGTAACCTGTGAATGCTGGTATAGGCTTCAGTTACTCCATGACCCTGATCTCAACAGCATTATAGGTTCATAGGTTGGTACTAGGCTATCAGCCCTAGGGCCTATACAAGCCTAGCCATAACAATTCCCTGGCTATTTTTTCCCACATTATTTACTTTCCTGGACCCCTGTCTAGCAGGGCGACTGACGTGATCCCTGGGGTGAATTTCCTTTCTCCCATCCAAACGTCAAGGTTCCTCTTGAAGAGGTCCAAAGAGGCACTCTGCTTGACATGTATGGGCAATCTATTCCAGAGTCTGGGGAGTCTCTGGGTCAGGAACCTATCCCTCCAGCATGTTTTGTTTATTGTGATGACAAGGTTTAGATCCCTGGAGCGTGTAGCTCTGAGGGATTGGGATTTCTTTAAGTGTAGCATGTCCAACAGCTCTGGGTTTGACATGGCACTGTATGTTAAGCAGAGATCGCCTCTGAGTAGACGATATGCGACAGAGTATACCTGGAGTTTTTTAAGGCGGTCAGCGTAGGGCATCTGCTTTAGGCCTGTGATTCTTTTAGTGAGGTATTTCTGAGGCCTTTCCAGTTGTTGCAGATGTCTTGAGAGGTACATACCAAATGGGGCGTTGTATTCTATAATGGGTCTAATGAGGGATGAGTACAGTGGGACAATGACCTCCTTTTTTCTGGATGAAAAGCCCTTCGTGATGAGGTGTGCCACATAGAAGGATTTCCTGACTGTTGTGGCGATGTGAAAAACAAGCAAGATGGATCTGGAAGCGATGAGAGCAAACTGCAGTTAATGAAAAAACTGTTTTAATGTTAGCGCTTTCGGCTCGGTCACTACCAAGCCTTCTTCAGACAAAACAGTATAGAACATTCAATTAAGATTTAAATACAATAGTTGATTAGCTGTCAATTAATAATTAAAAGAGCAATGCCCACATTTTACACTGAATATCAAATGTGAAATTATAAATTTTTAAATAAACTTGATTTTCTCACCACTCTCGGTACATACTTATATATGAAATAAATACTTATATTTATATACAATAATAGAATATTGTTATAAAAATGTTATTATAAAATTACTGTTATAAAAAATATATATATTGTTATAAATAAGGTGTTATGAAAAAATTCTTATAAAAATGTTATAAATATTAATATAAAAATTAATATAAAAAATTAATATACATATTGATGTAAACAATGATTCTACCTATTAAGTGCTAGCAATTTCATGATACATTTAATGGACAGAGTTTCGTTTAGACCTGGATAAGAATGTGCATTAGTTATAATTTGCCATTTAAGTTCATCCAACTCAAGCTTCAATTGCCAAGGACCTCCTCTAATGTCTAAAGTTCTTTACTGTAAAATGATGAACTTAAATGTATGAGTTGAATGTTGTGTAATATGTTTTGCCAAAGCATTATTGGGGTCCATTTTGTTAATGGCATAGGTATGTTCATATATACGCGCTGCCTAAACTTTCTTTCCGTTTTACCTATGTAAAACGCATTGCATTGCTGACATAAGGCTGCGTATGTTACTACTTTGCTGTCACAATTGAATTTAGAATTACGAACATACTTTTTATCTTTGATTGTACATACATTACTCACAAGCATATGTTTACATTGTAAACAGCAACCACACTTGAACATCCCTCTAATATTGGAATGTGTCAAACAAACATTATGCTTTTTTTCAAAAATGTTTTTTAAATTAGGACCTCTTTTATAAGTTAACTTGGGTTTATCACCCAAAACCTCTAAAAGGTGTTCATTACTTTTAATAAGGGTCCAGTTTTTAAATAAAATATCTTTGATGTATTTATAATCAAGTGAATAAGTGTGCAAAAAGCTTGTTTGGTAAGAACTATTGTTGTGACAATTGATGGAAGCTACATTACTTTCTTGCGTGGTGTTGTCACAAAAATTATCGTCAAGCACAACCTCCATGGATAATAATGGTATGAAATGTCCAGATTCCCTTTTATGTTCAACTTCGTACCTAACACTTGTTATCAAATACAAAGGATAACCCCTATTCAAAAACATAGTTTGTAACAAATTACATTCGTGTTCAAAATCAGAGTTGTCAGAAATCATGCGTGCTGCCCTAACCATTTGACCTTTGATTACAGTACGCTTTTGATGAGTGGGGTGACAACTAGTAAAGTGCAAAAAAACTGTTAGAATAGGTGGGTTTTCTAAATATTTTACTTTTAAAGCATTGTTTAGCTTTATCTTTTTCCAGAGAAATGTCTAGAAAATTGATGGAATCTACCCCTATTTCATAGGTAAACTCTAGAAAAGAAGTTGATTGTGATATGGCATCAATAAACAATGGGATGTCAACAGGATCACCTTTCCACAAGCAGAACATATCATCTTGGTACCTAGTGTACCAAGAAATGTTACTCTGAAAGAGTGGAATTTTAAACAAATGGGTATGCTCCCAATGGGCCATGACCATGTTGGCAAAACTGCCACCACAGGGGGACCCCATGGCTACCCCTGATTTTTGCAAGAAAAAATTGTTATTAAAAGTCATGAAGTTATTAGTTAGAATTAGATCTAACAAGGTGGTTACCAAATAAATACTGTTGTGATCAACATTTTTGGTAACTAAAAATTCAGAAATCCATTCAATACCCAAGTCATGTGGAATCACCGTGTAAAGATCTTGTGTTGTGGCGATGTGGTTATCGAAGGTGAGACCACTGTCCACCTGTGTCCCCAAGTCTCTTATCACACTTTCTGTGTTTAGTGTACTGCCACCTATATGGTAATTCATGGATACATGTTTTTTCCCAAAGGGGATAACAATACATTTCTTGGCAATGAGCTTGAGCCCATGGCTCTGGCACCAAGCATCTGTTTCTGTAAGGCCCTTTTGTAGAGTATCCACATCATTTGGGGATTCAATAATGGCTCCCAGTTTGCAGTCATCTGCAAACTTTGTTAGCCAGAGTCCCTTAGTGTTGACCTGTACTTCAGAGAAGTAGATGCCAAACAAGAGCGGCCCCAGGACTGAACCCTGAGGTACTCCACTTGTCACTTGTCTGGAGCTGGATTTGGAGTTGGCTACTTTTACAGTGTGGGTTCTATCAGTAAGCCATTTAGCAACCCATTGGGTGACATACGGATTAATACCCAACTTAGTATGTTTATCTATGATTCCAGAGTGGGGGATGGTGTCAAAGGCCTTGGCAAGGTCTAGATAGGCTGTGTGGACCACCTTACCCTTGTCCATGGCTCTGGAGACTGATTCAAAGAAGTCAATCAGGTTCAGGAGACAAGATCGGCCCTTCACAAACCCAAACTGGGTGGGGTCCAGTGTTTGAAGGTTGCCAATGTATTTGTTTATAAGTTCCATGATAATACGCTCCATGCCCTTGCAGATAAGGCTTGTCAGACTGATGGGACGGTAGTTTCCGGGATCCAAGGTGGATCCCCCCTTGTGGATTGGGATAACTGTAGCTCTGCGCCACTCAGTGGGCACGAAACCTGAGGTGAGGCTATGATTAAACATGACACTTAGGTGAGGTGCCAGTTCATATTGTAGTTCATGTAGTACACAGCCCGGGATATCATCTGGTCCCATGGATGCTGTATTCTTGGCTTTAGAGAGTGCGTTTTGTACCTGTGTGGCCGTTATTATTGGAATTTGGCAATCTTCCGGTATTGAGATGGGCCATTTAGAGGGTGAGAGGGGGGTGAAGTTGGCACTGAATCGATCTGCCAGGATATTGGCAATATCCTTTGGATCAGTATATTTATTGCCATTCTGTTTTAGCTCAGAGCAGATCTGAGCATTGCCATTTAGATTCTTGACATAGTTATAGAATGCTTTGTGGTTGTCTTTGGAATCTTTGGCAATTTTATTTTCATAACTAGCTTTGGAGGATTTTATGAGGCATCTCAGTTTCTTACTGAGGCTAGTAAGGGAGTTTTTTGCATCCTGGGATTTTCCTCTTTTCTGCAAAAGTTTCTTCCTTTTGTTGTAAAGTTTGTTTATGGCAGGAGACCACCAGATTGGCTTCCTTTTTGGATGAGAGCATTTTGGTTCTATTTGGGATGGCACGATTCATGCATGAGTGGATGTGCTCATACAGTGCCTTAGTGTAGGATTCAGCAGTTGAACTTTCAGTTCCCGTCTGCATGGGTGTCATGAAGTTTGTCACTTCTGACTTGAGTAGCATGAAGTTGGCTTTGGAGAAGTTTTTATGGTGGTTTCTTTACTGGGGGTGGGGTGGGATGTGGATGTTAAGGGTGATTAGCTTATGGTCAGACCTGACTAACGAGGGGTGACCATAGGTATGGAGCATTGATTTGCCATGTTGGTAATGACCAGGTCTAGGATATTGGAGCCCCTGGTGGGACTATGGATTAGTTGATCCAGGGCGTTGGAATTTATGAATTCCAAGAACCGTTGCAAAGGTGTTGGGACATGAGTAGTTTTCCCAGTTAATGGCAGGGTAGTTAAAATCACCCAGTATTAGGGTGTTTGGTTCTATCTTAATATTTTCCAGTATGTTTAAAAAAGTGTAGTGAGAATCTTGGGGTATGGTGGGGGATCTGTAGCAAGCTACAATTTGGATTGCAGTCTTACCTAGTGTTAGTTGCACTTGGAGAATTTCAGACACATTGTGTTGGCCAACTAGCCTGGTGGTGCGAATATCCTTGGTGAATATTGACACTCCTCCACCTTTAGTGTTTCGGTCCTGGTTTGGTGGCCGAAAAGTGTGGTAAGAGTTGTAGCCTGGTATTGCAGGGGTGCTCTCTGGAGCCTTGAACCAGGTCTCAGTTACTGCACAGATATCGATGTTCTCCATTTTTAGGAGTGCCTCGAGAGAGTGCATTTTGAGGTTTAGACTTCTAGCATTGAGTAGCATTACCTTCAGATTTTGCATGCTTGTACCTGTTACGGTGGTGGTTTTGTCCTTTGAAGTTTGCCTAAAAAAGGCACTATAGGGGTGGCAAGAGCCTTAGCCAGTAACCTGAATCCCAGGGGCGACAGGTGCAGACCATCTCTGGCAAAGCATCGTGGTCTGTCAATCATGTCATCCCAGGCAGACAGATACTGGATCCCCTTTATCACAGAATAAATGAATGAATTTTACTATACTTGCTATTTATGGTTCTTTCATAGTTCAGTGATTATACAGTGAATTTAGACACATGCAGGCTTTTAAAGCTTTACCTGTTAAATCTTTTCACGCTATCAGTTTCATAGAACTAGAAATACTTCACATCAACAGTTGTAGATTTGCAGGCTAGTTTTAACAGGAATGGTGTTTCTAGTTTCACCTATATGAAAGCACTTGCCATCTATAAAGTTCACATATAAAATTTGTGCATAAACGTTAGCTGTTAGTTTGCTCAAGCTGCCAAGCTTTAGTAAGGAACAGTTTTTCTAGTTTCATACACTTAAAAAATATTGTTTGTTTGTGTCTTTCGGCTTTTCCCGGTTAGAAGTCACCCACAGCGGAACTCCGGTCCGCTAATGATTGGCAGTTGATTTTTACGTGCTGGCTTGCCAGGCCTGACGCACAACCTTCAACGAAGGTACGCCCATTCACGCATGTCTCCACGCAGAAGACGCTCTAGCTGAGAATCGAACCGGACAGCGTCTTACTGTGAGGCGACAACGCTACCTCAGCACCACCACCGTGGGTATACACTTAAAAAATATAATGTTAGTAAATTCAACCTTTTGATAAAACAGGTAGTGATTAAACTAATGTATATAATGCTGTAGAATAATAGCCTTTGCACCTAAAACTAGTTGTAGTACAAAAATGAAAGTTATATACTTACACAACGATAGAGCTGCACTGTCTGCTTCTGTCCTTCCTCAAGGCTGGGTATTCTGAGTCGACCCAGATCCGACTTTGGCCAATCCAAACTTTAGATTCAAAGCTCAGGCACCTCTCCTTACCTATAATCCCTTTTCTGTCCATCTAGTTACCCAGATCAAATTTGCCAGAGTTTTATCTAATGCACAAAGAACCCTCTTCTCAAAAAACAAAATAAATAGATTTAATACATTAACTCATTTTCTGCTCTGGAGTTTGAAGAGCATATGAAAAAAAAAAAAAACAGGTAAAAATCAGTATGATTTGTCCCAGGTACCAAGAAATACTAAAGGAAGGGGGGCAGAGGAAGGGAAGTTAGGGAAGGACAAAAGCAGACAACACAGAACTATCATTATGTTAAGCACAGAACTTCAATATCTGATGTCTTTCCATCCATTCCTCAATGGTTGGGACAAAGTCACCAGCTTTTGAAGCTCTTGGAAGGACTCACGGAAGGATATTCCGGAGAACAGTTGAACCAAAAGTAGTTCTGTCTCTGGAGTTAAATCCCATTTATAATGAGAAATAAAGGAATGGACACTGGACCCAGTATTTGCAGCACAAATATCAAGGGAAATTCAGGACAAAGCAGTAGAAGTAGCCACAGATATAGTGATCATTGACAGCTTTAGTTAAGGTCAACACTTTCTCTCTGTATACATACAAAATACAGTCAGATTACCATCTAGAAACACAGTCAGATTACCATCTAGAGAGAGTCACTTTAGAAAATCCTTGTCCCAATTTGTCTGTGGAAAAGGAGACAAACAACTGATCAGACTTTCTATATTTCTTAATATGGTGAAGGTAAAATGGAGCTGATGATGCACATCCACCAAGTACAGCACACACTCTCCCTTGTTAGTAAAATTTGAAAAGAAAACTGGAAGATTAATAGATTAAGCAAATTTTCTGTAGCTCCTTTGGAATAAAGTATGATTAGTTTGCAGGGTCAGTCTATCCTTATGCAAAAAACAAACAAGAAGGTTTGCAAGAAAGGGGCATGCAACTCTGATACCCTTCCAGCTGAAGTAACTGACACCACAAACAAAGTTTTCCAAGCTAGAAACTTATGGTCTACTTCGGCTGCTGGTTCAAATGGAGGTCTAATCAAAGCCTATAGGAGAATGGTGATATCCCAAGGAACAGCAGGGTCCTTAAGGAGATGTGCCCCTGAAGAAACTGTTAGGTAGCTTAAGAGAAGCGATAAAATACTGATTTTCTCCCACATGAAGCTTTCAAATGGCCACTAGCTGAAATTTAGTAGTGGGGTAGCCGGCCCCATCTTGAAAAAGGGAAGCCAGAAAATCTCAAATGGCTAGAAGATGAGCCAAAAAAGCATCTCACTTTCTATTAGAAGCCCAAATTTAAAAAAAAAACGTTTCCACTTGCTTCTGTAACTCTTTATAGTAGAGGGTTTCTGTGCAGAAGTTAGGATGTGAATCACCTGATAGGGAGAACCTGGACTTGTTTAGCTACCACTGGAACTGCAGAAACCAGGCGATCAATCCAAGGGCTTGAATCTCCAGGAGAGGCAATTCAGCAGGGTGAGACAGAAGATCTGGACTGGGATCCAGAACCAAAGGCAGACTATCAGATTATGCCAGAGGAAGGGAAATCACACTTCTTTAGGTCATAATGGGGCAATAAGGATGACTGTGTCCTTCCTCACCAAAGGCTTTCTTCAGACATTTGGGATGAGAAGTAGGGAGGAAAACAAACCAGAGCACAGGGGCCCAAATATGGGTCAGAGCATCCCTCTGTGACTCCCTCTTCTGATGAATTAGGGCAAAGTACTTGCTGCAGTTTGTGTTGTAAGGAGAAGCAAAGAGATTGCAGCATGGTCAGCCCCTGCAGCAGAATACCTACTCTGCTACTGTTAGATTGAGGCATAACTCTTGACGAAGGACAGACCTGCTCAACATGTCTACTAGAACACTATTTCCCCAGGATTTGCATTGCTGCTAGAAGAGGTGGGAAGATATCACCCACTGCCAAACTCTCATTGCCTCTTGATACAAAGGGTACAAACAAGTTTCCTCTTGCTTGTTGATGTACCAAACTAGTGACATGTTGTTTGTCTGAATGGATACCACTCCCAGAGGGAGTACCTATTTTAAAGTATACAAATACAATTGTCATAAAGAAGATTTATAAGATGTGTAAAATTACTTGAAACATGATATTCCTTTTCCATTTCACACAGTCAAAAGCACTATTAATGTTTACACTCATTAATGGTGGATTCTCTTTTGTTTTGTTTACATAGTTAATTAGTATGATTATTCTTTTGATATTGTCATATGTATTTCTATTTAGAATTAAACTAGTTTGATCCTCATTAATCATGGAATGTCAATACATTTTAATCTATTATCAAGAATTGCTATGAATAATTTATAATCTACATTTAAAAGTGAAATTGGTCTGCATGAAGAACATTCAGGTGGATCTTTGTTAGTTTTTAAAATTGGGAGATAAGAGTATACTTCCAAGAGGGAGGAACTTTTGCCAAGTCTTTAACTACAGAAAAAAAACTTTGTGTAATATGTTTAAGGCTTCTTTAGGTATTAACATGTACAGTTCTGGTATAATTCCATTGCATCACACTTCTTTCCTCTCTGATGAGTTGCATCAGTACTTTCTAGTTGAACATCTAGTGATCCCTGTCATTAATGGACTACTAAAGATACACAAGGATCAACACAACCATACACTAAGACCAACAGTGGATGGCCTACCAAGCCAATGTCAATATCGATAGAGAAGCAGTTGAAACCAGCTCTATGTAAAGCACCAGCTGTGCTTAAAGATACACCCCAATTTTTGGATGCGCTGTTTGAATCTATGGGTGCAAATAAAGTTATAGAAAGTTTTCTATTCGTAACCCTTGATGTCAACAACCTGTTTACCGTTGTTCCTAATGCCTATGGCACTCAAGCGGTTAAACAATTTCTGAGTAAACATAACATCTATGATGACAGCATGATACATAAACTCTGCCTGCTACTAGAATTAGTTCTGGAAAATAACATCTTTATTTTCCAAGAGAAGATCTAGTGGCAGTGGTGGGGTGTTGCTATAGCAACACCCTGAGCCATTTCTTATGCAAACATAGTACTTGGGCTATGGGAAGAAGAACACATTTTTACTACCCAGAATTTATGGATGGACAAGATCTTTTTCTATCGCAGGTTTGTTGATGACGTCTTTTTTCTCTGGAAAGCTGATGCAATGGAACTTCGACAGTTTGTCTCGTACTTGGAAAGTACCACCCACTTTTTATGCTTTACCTTGAATTATTCGGATAAAAAGATTGAGTTTCTGGATGTTCAGTTTTTTTAGATGAGAATGGTCAAATGGGGACTACCTTATATAGGAAATTATAATGGAAGAACACATTTCTTCGCTCTGACAGCATGCATCCGAGACATACGTTCTCCAATATAGTAAAAGGACAAGCACTGATAACATCCAGACTAATCACTGATGATTCAAAACTTCACAGTGAGCTAGAATTGTTATCTGATAACTTTAAACAATGTGGTTATAATAAACAGTAAATGACATTGTATGTGATGTTAAAAAGACCAGGAGAACAAAAGGTAAAGCATGGTTTAGTAATAAAGACATGGCACTGGAAAAAGTGAGCAATGAAAGCAAGGAACTGAATGTTGGTGTGCCAATGAAATTCAGCAGTGACATAAAAGGCATTTGTAATATTGTGAGAAATAACTGGAAAATCTTAGCCAACAATGATAAACTAAGATCGATAGTGGGCAACTTTCCTAAGTTTTTGTATGAAAGGAATAACAATCTAAAGCAACTCCTGGACAAAACAACTACTAGTCTCAATACAAAGTTGGCCATCAGTGAAATGATCATTACTTATTGTTGCCGGCAATGTAAGGCTTGTAAAGAAATATCTAAAATTAACATGTTTATACACCCGATTACAGGGGTGAGATACCAACCTAAACTTTATGCTGACTGTTGCTCTTGCAATGTGATATATCTTACCAAATGTGGATCGTGTACTTCACTTTATGTAGGTAAAATGAACAGAAGATTAAAAGACTGTATACTGCAGCACCTAAGTGATATCAGACTTGGTAAAATACCAGTGACTTACATCAGTACAAGTTAAGTAAACTTGAACACAATTTTACTGTTAGGTATTGCAGTTATGTGAACCAAATAAAAGAGGGGGTGATATATGCAATCAAACAGAAGTGGCGGAAGCCCATTGGATAGCAGATTTACAAGCTGATAAACCCCTGGGTTTGAATGGATATCTTCCTTTAAAATCCATTTTGGCAGAATGTAAGCTCAGGCACTGAAATGGTTAATTTACTACAAGCAAGTGTTCTGACAAACAGGAAAGAGGTGTGGTGCAGTTATGAGTCTGTGATTGGTCAAGTGTTATTTTAAAGTAATCAAACATACTTTATTCATTGATCTGATGAATGAATTGTCTGAAAGTGCTTATCTTTTATATTTTACAATTAAATTTATAGTTTTAGCTATCTTAGTCCTTGTTGATTTTTGCTGCTTAAATTTGTGACTTGTTTGAACCAAGGTGGACTTTTATCCTTTGTTTGCTGGGTTTTCTCTATTTATTAACAATACTAATTCATACAACAGAAATGGTATATCATTATGCTTAATTTTCATTCAGAAAAGATATCAAAACTAATCATCTAGAAAGAGAAAAATAAACTTTTGGTAGCTTACCATAGTATAGTGAATTATATTATTAAGCTACAATGTGTTAACAATACCATATAACTTAAATTTTAATTTAAGTCAACCAGATATCAAAGTTTAAGTGTTTTATTGTAGTCCCCATTCACAATCTTATGTTTTCATTTACTTCGTTCAACTGAGAACTTAACAATATTTGAGCTAATGCATTATTCATAGGTTCCACCTACTATTTAAATTAACCTTCTAAAGCTGTCCACCAATCAAAATCATTAGCTGTTAACAGGCCTGATTCTCTGAATGGGCAGGAAACTTCACAAAGCTCAAGCTATTTACCAGAGAAAGCTTCAAGTGTTTAAGTAAGTTGAGAAAGCTCAAGCACTAGAGAGGAAAAAAAATTACTTCTACTTTTTACAAGTACATCTTGTAACCAGACATGTTTCTCTAAACGTCTGACAGCATTTCATCTCATTAGCAAGACTAAGGAACACATAAAACAAATCTATAAGGAGATATTATTTTAAATCTATTCCAAGCATCACTGCCCCTTCATTTGCATACTATAACATGAAATATATCCACAGAAAATGGAATTATCCCCCTCCCATAAAATCAAACACATAACAGTTCATCTGGTAAGGCACGACAGCTACACGTTATCAAAGCCCATGCACTAATAAGGTAAACAACATTCAGGTTATACTATTACTAATGGTAAAACAGCTCCTCAAATGTTACAATGAATTACAGTAAGGCAGGGCTACATCTACATTCATAAAATATGTTTGCCTATTCATCCCCCTGTAAGGTATTTTTTCACTGTTAATGCTTTTAAAACATGAAATGCCACTTGACGCACAAGCCCCTTTTTAGTAAATAATTTTCCATTTATGGGAATAAGACAACTTGGAGAATTATATATGTAAACTAATATAATCAAACTCGGTGCAACTACAACTGACACACAGACACAAAGCATGCATTAGATTAATGGTAACCAGCTGTGAATGCAACACCATGTTGTAAATTTTGGTATAGGGGCTATATGCTTTATTAAATAATAATATTTTGCTATAACACATCAAGAAAGTATTGGGTGTTTATAAAATATTCCAGTACAACCTAAAAAGGTTTGGTTACCTTGTAATAGCAGACTTCTTGTTGACTTTCTAACTTCTGTTTCTATTACAGATGAGTAGGAGATATTTTCCAGTATTGTTTTAAAAAAATACAAAGATAAAGAACAGACTTATTTATACAAGGAGAAACACAATTTTAGCACATTGTTATTTTCTTTATATATAAATTAAGAAACCAGTCCTTTGTCTCAATTTCTTCTTCTTTTCATTTACCTTCCATCCATTTTTCTGTGCATGTCTCTTCAAGGATATAATGGACCAATACACATCTTGTTTGTTCTAATATTTTATTAGTTTTTAGATATGACAGTGCAGGGTCCAGATCATCGAAGAGTTTAGTTTCTGCTGAAAGGAAAATCTAATCTGGCAGGAAACAGCAGATGTACTTTTGTTTTTTCTTGAATTCTCTAATGAGAGGAAGAAATTTTTTCTCTTTGATATTACTGCTGGAGAACAGTCATTGTTAAAACAAATGTTGCATCCATCTATTTTGAGTGGTAATTTAGCCCAGGCAGCCTTAAGAACAAGTTCTTTATCTTGACAGAAAAAAAAAATTAACAATAATAGACCTTGGAGAAGTGTTGTTTTTATATGCAGGAGTAACTAAAGATATATGTGCTCTCTGTATTCCGAATAAGAGTGCTTCTGGTAAGTCTAAAATTTTAGGGAGCCAGGAAGATAAAAATTCATATTGTTACCATCATTTCCTTCAGGTAATCCAAAATACAAAGATGTTATTCTGTTTTCGAGGTCATCAATTTTAGTCTTTGCTTTAACAGGAACTCAATATTACTTTTATCCTCGTTCAGTCTTCCTTCATATCTCTCAACCTCTTAATGCAAGAAATCTGGATAAAGCCTAAAATAATAGGGGGACAAATGCCAAAAATAGGGGCAGATTATAAATATAGTTTTTATAAACTTAGAAAGCTGCTAGAATAACAGGATTTGTGTTAGCATGCATTGGATACTAAGTCTGAAATGCAAATATATGTCATTATTTGGTCATTATTTAATGGCTTCAATCCTCCACAATTTGCCAGAAAGCCACAGATTTTATGAAGCACAGACCAAATATCCAAGGCAAAAATTTGGACATTCTGTGAAAATCTATACAGTTGAGAGGTTTGTCTTCCTTTTATGCCATTTAATGAATCTTCAATGCCTGATATCTGGGTTTTCTGCAGCTGCAGAGCTTCGTTGATGTTACATTTGTTTGGAACAGTTCTTTTTAAAATCCTCAATTTTAGTGACCAATTTATCTAGTTTAAGTGATAACTATTGAATGTTAGTGCTGAATGAATCTCTTTTTTTCAGTACAGAATCTTGTGATGTTACCTTTGTATGCTTCATTATAAGGCTGGATACAGTGATGAATATGTCCCAGAAAGAATTTTTGACAGGAGAATAATGAAATATGTAAAAAAAATTATTTGATACAATCTTCAAGCACTGCAATATTTAGAAAAATTCAATCAATTAAGTTGCTTAACATTGTTTAGACATATATTTCCTGTCATAAATATATGCAAGAAGCAGAGCAGGAGAAAAGTGCTGCTACTCTAGTTTCAACCTGGCCACACCCCTTCCTTAATAACTCTTGAATTATTTCCATTGCCCATTCCTTAAAATTCTCTTGTTTTAACAGGCAGGCTGGGAAGTGCCAATGTCTCATTTTTACTTCATTACCCTGTACTTTTATCACACTTTTTATCGGTGCATAATCAAAAATATTTATTGGAAGTGTCTAATAGCTTTCAATTAATGCACATGTTTCAGTCTAGCCCAGTTATTATACCTGGGAAATAATATGTAAAATCTGTCAAAATTCATATTACTGAATTTAAATAAAGTTCTTCAGAAATCTACTCTCTTTTCCTTTATTGTATTTTTTCCTTCTAGGTCCCACTGATACATCCTCTCTATTGCAAATCAAGTTCCAGTCCCCATCTATATGTCATACTCCCTGCTGAAAGCAGATTTCTCCCAAAAACTTCTTAAGCTTCATAATAGCAGTTTTTGGTGGAATATAAATACATGCCAGCATAATCCTCCTGCTTTGACAACAGCCCTTTGCTACTATAAAATTCCATTATTATCTTTTTTTTCCCTCTTCTATCATTATTGGAGCCCCTCTAGCGATCAGTATTAGAAATCCACTTTTCCTTTGTCTCTGATATTCTACTAAATATCTAGCCTGAAATTCTTTCTTTGTAAAATTTGCATGTTCATTTCTTTTCAAATGTGCCTTCCTGTAGCACTGTTGTTTGCACTCTGCATTTCTTAATATAATTCAATACACTTTCCTTTATTTAATTACAAGATAATATACATATAGTAGCAATTATGAGAAAAAGCTATTTTTCCCAAAATTATGGCAATTATGATATTGTTTGTAATGTGCATTTCCAATGTTTGTCTTGCGTGCACACATTAAAATTTGGCAAGCCAATCTTTTACACGGTTGTTTCTTCTCATCTACATTTGAACACGTCTCATTTTTCTATACTTGTTACTTTAATAAAAACCTTCAAACAAAAAAACTAATTAGATTTTCAGAATCTCCCATCAACCTTTAACTGAGAACAAATACACAGCACTATGTGCATTTTCAATAAATGAAGTTTAACCATTCAGGTAGGAACAACTGTTCCAAATCGACAGCTGTACCTACAGGCATAACCTAATCTAAAATTACGGTTATCCATGTTAAAATGCATGCTACAGCCTGTATCCCACTTACAGATTGCTTTTTGCTCTTTTCTTATCTATAGTTCCCTCCCAGATATGAAAAAATCATGTATGCTTTCAGAAAACATTAAGTTTTAGCCTTAAGAAAAAGTGTACTATCTACCTTAAAATAAAACTAAAATGTGCACTGTTTGATTAAACATTGGGAAGGTAATTTCTTTTTTGCGTGGGAATTTATAAAAAGGGAATGAAAATCCTCTGGATATGATGTTTTGCATCCAAGAATCTCCTGTGATGGCTGTCCAGGTGTCTGGGTGCAAAGATAAGTGCCCCTTGACTGCCTCCAAAGAAGAACAGTTGGGCAACCTTTCAGGAAAGTTGAAAGGGTCTATCCGAGGAGGAGTCTTGGAACTCTTGGCTTTGTGGACCCCCTCTACCACATGAAAAGCATCTCCCATTATCTCCCCCTCTGCATCAACTCCTTTTTTTAATTTCTCCAAATCTTTCCATCCTACTCCACAGGGACAACCAGCCTGTAAGAGCTTCCAGGCAGTTCCCATGTGAGTCTTGAAATGGTCCTTGAGATTTTCAGAACCACATTTCTTACCACCGTATTGACTCCTGACTCATGGAAAAGGTTCTCTGTGTGGTAGAAAAATGGATTCCCACAGCAGACAAGGTCTTTCCATCTTGCTCACTGCAGGAAAGTTTGTCTTTAACAGTAGGCCCAAACAGGGAAGATTCAAAGGAAGCACTGATGAATGAAGCATTAAAGGGTTTCCCAAAATCATACCGCTGCATCCAGGCATATCCCCTGATTGTTATGCCTGAACCTGCAGTCCGTAAGGAACCTTCAGCTACATGAGAAATTAGCATCATGGCTGCATTCAATATAGTTTGTCGGGGGGACAGTTGTGAGGAATAAGCCTTTACTTCTGCCAACATGGACTCAGGGGTAGACTTAGAGTTCCATAATCAACTACATCTGTAATCTAGCCAAATAGTTAAGCGACCATAAGACAAAGGTTGCTGAAGCATAGACGTGCTTACCATATCTGTCCAACACCCTAGATTCTCTATAATGGGGATGGACAGAGGAGCTCTGTTCTGCCAGCTCCTTTTTGGTGTCTGCCGAAACAACCATGGTATCTACAGGGATTCCCTTACTCCAAAACTGCCCATCTTTTACAGTACAACAAGTATCTGACTTTGTCTGGACACTGAGGAATAAGTTCTATGGAATTCAGTTTCTTCCAAGCTCAGCAGGAGACAAGATTTCTAAGAACATCCACCCGGGGGGGGGGCCAAGATGCAGATAGGCCAGACTCGAAGGCTTCTAGGAACACAAATTCCTCCTGGGAAGGGGCTTCAGAGGACCACTACCTTTTTGGTGTAGGATTTCTAGAATGTCTCTGAAGAGATGTCTTCTGGTGGTGACCTTGTAGACCTTTCCTCTTCATCAAAATTGGTGTCTTCAGTCGAAGATTCCTGAGGGAAATCTAAGTGCCTCCTTTTGCACAGTCCCTTCTGCAGAACCTCTTCCGTGAGTCCTAATTAGAACTGCCTGGAAGCTCTTACAGGCTGGCTGTCCATGTGGAGTTGGATGAAGAGGCTCAGAGCCCAGATCTGAAAGAGAAACTGGGATAGGATCCAAGGAAGTAAGAGCTGAAACAGCTCTCAGATGGCAGAAAGTCCTCTTCATCACTTTGAAGGAGGGAAAACAGGAGAAGCCGAAGCCAAACACAGCGGAGCTGAAACTTTCGTACTAGTTAAGCCTAGAACCCTGCAGTCCTCTGCTCTGAGGGAGGAGTTGGACCCAAGCTGTCCAGTTCCAAGGCTCAGAGTGAAGGGATTTCTCCAAAAGGCTCTGAGACTCATCTTGCTCAAGGGGGGGGGGGTCAGCACTGAATGGGTCAGGGAGACAGTGGGAGTCAATGAAGAGGGCGTCTTTGGATCGGACGTTTGCAGCTCTTGGATCTTATAGCTCCGAAAAAGTATGTCAGATCAGAGAAGGAGAGATGATGGTATGTGAAGAAGGCTTAAGGCTCACAGATGCAATGGGAGACTGAGAAGATAAAACCCCATGTGGAGCTTTGCTCTGAGAAATCTCCTCATCATGCTGTCCATGACTTTGTTAGCATCTGATCGACGAAGAAGTGGATGCAGGTCGAGATGGTTTTCTTTGGGTCTCCTGCAAAAAGGGAGATCTAAGCCTTGGAGAAATTGGCTCTACAGAGAAATGAGAACTCTGGAGTCAAGGAGACTTAGTGACTGAAGGAGTTGGATCAGAGTGCTTATGTAGTTTTGTTAACGACTCTGATAAAAGACCGGTTTTGGGAGACCAAGTAGGAGAGCGCTTCCTATGCTCTCTGCTCCCTGGGCTTTAACTTTTTTGAGGTGGTTTGAGTCCCTGAATCAGAAGCTGAAGAAGGCGCTGAAGTAGTAAGAAGGCCCTAAAGTACTAATTTATTGCATCTGTCACTAATGGCTCTGGCAATGAACCCACCGCAAATCAAATGGTGAGAGTCTAGATAAGTGGGGCCTAAACAATAAATGCACGCCCTGTGGGAATCAGAATTTGGTATCTTATGCCCACAGGAAATGCACTTCTTAAAAACAGTAGGCTTTTCAGCCATGGCAGTAAACTATCAAGAGAATTCTTATATATATATATATATATATATATATATATATGTATATCCATAATTTTATTTACCCATAATTACCCTAACTACTGCATTACCTATAGCCACATAGGGCTTAAAATGTTGGGAAGTGGTGATTTTTGTAAAACAGTTTCAATAAATGAATTATCTTTATCTTACAGCAAAATAGATAAGTAGTTTATTTGATTTTCAATCAATTTGTTTCAGATATGTACCAATTTTTAAAGGATAAAAAACCTGCGATTTCCTGCATTTATGCTATACCAAAAATTCATAAAGGCCTTGATAAATTAAAATTTAAACAAATTATTCCGACTGAAAGTAGAAAATGGAGCCCTTGGCCTTGTATTTTTACTGCAAGTTAAAAGGAATTTTGGAATTATCTGCAAATATACTGCGAGATTTATTGCATTTGTCTGACATTCTTAGAGAATGTAAAATGTGACAGTACAATGGTATTTGTACAGAAGTCGATGTTAATTTGTTAACAGTTATAAAGCAACACATTGAGATACCTTGGTTAAGAGAAATATTAATGGATTATGTTAATATGTCTGAAATCATTTTGCTTTGTGATTGTATGTAGAGAATGCTTGACAATAATTATTTTATATAATAAAAAATGTAGCACAAGAGCAAAAGCAAGGATCAAATCTTATATTCAAAGCCAGATACTTTTATTAGTAAAACAATGGATAAGCGCTTTCGCTAAAAAATAGCTTCATCAGATCACAATGTTTGCTTAACATAGACAGTTTAAATACTAAAGCACATGTTGAGTACAATTCAAATGAACCAATCATCATCACACATCAATTAGTTCACTTAACATTTAAAGCAGCAAATACAAAAGTATATCAGTGCATTCATTACTGCTACTAATCATATAAAAAAAAAAATATATATATATATATATATATATATATATATATAAAAACTAACTCCATTTAAAAAAGCGCATCCTTTGAATACAACAAATGATAGTATAAAACTTTAATAAAAGTTTTCTTGTTAAAATGCATTATAAAAATTATTTATATATATCTATTACAATTTAAAAATGACCAAATATTCTCATATCTTTATGTGTCTGCATTTTCTAAGTACAGGTTTGATAGAGACTTTGTCATTTAGTCCTGAGCCTCTATCTGCTCTTAGCAAAATAATCCAGTTGTTTTCCTTTTCCTCTGTATATGTCATTATGTTACCTCCTCTTGCATTAGGTTCTATTACTTCTAGTACCCTAAATTGAAATTCATGTTGAGTGTTGTGTAAGACAGTGTGCTTGGCTAAAGCATTCTGTGTATTACTTTTTCTGATGTTATAAATATGCTCTCTTATCCTGTCAAGTAGTGGGCGGTTTGTCTTACCCACATAAAATGATGAACATATTTTGCAAACTGCCAGGTAAACAACGTTAGGTGTCATACAATTCGCATGTGTTCTAAAATAAAATGTTTTACCATTATCTGGATGGATAAATGTGGTATTGCTGTCAATATAACAACAAAAATTACAATGACCACATTTTTCTGTATGCCCTGAATGCTGTATAGCTTTCTTAGGATAACAGAGGAGTCTTTTTAAGTTGTTTCTGTTCCTATATATAAAAGAGGGTTCTTTGCCAACTATGTTAGAAATCTCTTCATCAGCCTTTAGTATATCCCAATGTTTACATATGATATTCTTGACTTCAAATAAGTCTGTTGTATAACTTGTTGCAAATTTGACATTCAAGGGTGTCGAAGAAATATCAGTTCTAATGATATCCTGTACTGGACCAAAATAAGGTTTACCTCTAGCATCACGTGAATTGAGGGCTTCAGTAGTGTATTGATCTATTTCACTAATTTTGTAGCCCCTATTCTTTAATCTATTTCGTAAACATGACAGATCTTTTTCTAAGCCTATTTCTGACGGATTTAGCCTAGAACATCTTAAAGATTGTCCTTTAATTATATTTTTAAAAATGTGGGGTGGGTGCATACTTGTTCTATGTAGTAACATGTTGCTGTGACAAGGTTTCCGATATACCCCTGTGTTGATGAGACCATTGTGTAACCTTTCTACATAAACATCTAGGAACACCACTTTCTCATAGGAGTATTGCATAGTGAATTTCAAACAATTTGTCAAGCTATTCATGATGTTTAAAAACTTTTCTAAGTTATCTACTGTTCCATTCCATAGAAAAAAGACATCGTCTACAAATCTACGAAAGAAGATGACATATTCCTTAAAAAACTTTTCTTTAAACAAAACTTCTTGTTCCCAAAATGCTAGAAACATGTTGGCGTAGCTGTTGGCACAAGGAGTGCCCATTGCTACGCCTTCATGTTGCTTAAAATCTTATCATCAAACATAAACATGTTATTATAAAGCACAAGTTCAAGAAAATGGACAATCAGATCTATCAACAATTCAGAATAGTCACTACATTCTTTTAAATAATTTGTGACAAAAGTTAAACCTAGTTCATTGGGTATTACAGTGAACAAGGACTGTATATCTAGGGTGACAAAATAACAAGCATTAATATTGTCACAATGTGTGATGCATTCATAGAGGTCTACCAAAAATTGCTTTGTGTCACGTAAGACAAATTTATTTTTATTCAAAATGGGTCTTAAATGCTTCTCTATGAATACTGATAAATGTTCAGTAACCCACCCTCTTCCAGATACAATGGGCCTCATTGGTGGGTTACTTAAGTCTTTATGTAACTTAGGAAGTCCATAAATTAGAGGCAACATTGGTTTCTCAACCATAAAGTATTCATAGGTATTTCTATCAATTAAATTATTTTTGTAAATATCAGTAAGTGTATCAAATACATACCTACAGGTGTCATGAACATCTGATGTATTAATGATACCATAAAATTTGTCTTGTAACATATCATGCATAGCATTCATGTAATGTTCTTTGTCCAGGACAACAACACCAGAACCTTTATCTGCTGGCCTAACTACAATATTCTTATTTAATTGCAGGTTATTCAAGCTTTTTCTTTCATTGAATGTTAAATTATCTGATTTCTTTAATTTATTATATGTCTTAGTTTCATAGTAGTGATGCAACTCTTCCTCAGTTACTTTCAAAAAAGCCTCTACTAAAGGGTGATTTACGGGTACATAATCACTAAGATTCTTGAATATAGGGCCTTCTCTGACAGTGCTATCCTTATCCCTGAAATTATATTTCAACATTAAATTTCTACAAAATATTCTTAAATCCATAATTGTATCAGTAAGGCAGCCAGTTGTCTTCGTATATAATTCAGGCCCTTACTTAACAAAGAGATGTCAGAGTCAGTTAATTCAACAGAAGAAAGGTTGAACACTACCTTTTCTTTACCCACATTTTCTTTATCGTGGTATTGTGTAGAGAGTCTTCTGACAATTTCCTCTTTTGCCATTCCATGCTCATGGAACGTGACCTCCTTGGGCCTTTGTCCATGCGCACGGGTAAAGGGAGAGTTAAATTGGCATCAGCTACATGCTGATTAGCTTCCTTTGTTTTAGGTCTAACTGCTGGCTCTGAAGTAACTGAAGGTTTGTTCTTAACAACATTAACTTCAGGGTATAGATTAATGCTTTCCTGTACGCTGGAATGCACTAACCTAATTACATCATTAGAATCATTTAATTCATTGCAAGGTGCATCACTTATTGCAATCTCTATATTATTATTTGTATTTACAATACTAGATCTCTCTTCTTCATTACTATCAGGTTGTGAGCCATAAGTAGATTTGCTATTATCTAAACCATTCAAATTAACATTATTAGGCATATTCAGACTGTCAGGAACATCTGTAGAGAACGCTGACCCTCTATTACTACCAGCATTTCTCGTATATGTATTAGTTACATTCATTCTAGTAGGTTGTACAGTATTAACATTTGTCTGACCCTCATATACATTAGTAGCTAGTCTATCACTGTTATGTCTCTGCCAAACAAACACTTGACCTAGTTTAAAATCATTCAAGTCACGTATCACTTTATTTCTTTTTTGTTGCAAAAGTTTCCGATCATAGGCGGAAACACAGTCAAGTAAATTTTCAAATAGTGGATATACGATATTTTCAGGAAAGTCAGTAAATAAGTGTTTTTGTTTAGAATTAATTGAGTCAGTTAGTTTCTTTTCCTCAGGACTAAAAAAGTCAATTAAGAGCTTGAGATACTCACGACTGGTCTCTAAGTTGATGCGCTAACAGTTCTGGAAAGTCAGTGCCTTGGCTAGGCATACAGAATACTCTCAAACCACGAGGCACTATATGGTGGTCAAGACAGTATCGGAAATGGGCACGCTGTGCCTGTAAACGTTTTAGTTTTTTTTTTTTTTTTTTTTTGCTTCCTGATGCAAGACATGCGCAAAGCACCTCTCATTATGGACTGTTATATTACATGTTAACTGCTGCACCCAACAAACAATGTAAGTCAGCGTAATCATTCCCATAAATACAAGCACAGCTTATTACAGTTTTGGTCGAGCTGGTTATTGGGATTACCTTGTTCTCCTGTATTTAAATGTAATGCATGTGACTGACAGTTTGGTGGAGCTTTTCTCCTCAGTTCTCCGCTGAGAAAGAGTCTACTCTATACCCACTTGGAGTAACCCAGTTAACAAATGTCACTTTAACATAATCAAAAATGATTTCTCCTGAACTAAAGCTATGCAAGACTATGCTGCCGTTGTTAATTTCAGGCTAAGAAAAACTTGCTTACTTACTTGCTTGCTGTTAGACACTTTGTCGAAAGTGGAGAAATCAGTACTTACAGATCTGTCAGTACAATAGTAGCCATGACAATTACAGCGTGAATCTGTAATGCACGCAAATCAGGATGAGGATTTCAAATTTATTTTGTGTTCCTGAAGGTAATGAAAAGCTTTTGTTTGCAATAAGGACTTTCAGTAACACCTTACAGTTGTTCTTGGCCTGGTTACAGCTGAAGATGCCAACTCTGGTTGTGATAATACGCAAGTACCAATATTTGTTGTGGCTAATTCAGAGCCACATTCTAGGAGAAGCTGCACTAGTTCTGTGGATTCTATACTTAATCCTCTAAATCATTGAATCTGTTTATATTCCTTTAGTACACCAATAAACTTAAGCTTTTCCCAGTTGTTGTTGTTGTGTCTTTCGGCTTTTCCCGGTTAGGGGTCGCCACAGCGAAACTCAGGTCCACTAATGATTGGCAGTAGATTTTTATGTGCCGAGTTGCCAGCTCTGACGCACAACCTTCAACGAAGGTTACGCCCATTCACGCATGTCTCCACACAGAAGATGCTCTAGCTGAGAATCGAACAGGACATCTTACTGTGAGGCGATAACGCTATTGCAGCACCAAATCAAACATAGCTTTTGCCTTTTCCAAAGTAAGATAATCTGATCTCCTTTTAAGCAGCTCCCAGTACATAAAGGATGTTTTCTTTTTCTGATCACTCCTTAACATATCTATTTCTTTGGTTTACATACTTCCCTATGCCTGTAAAAAAAAAAAAAAAAGGTTTTGTTTCCACAGTGCATGTTGTTTGCCTTTCAACCCTCTTTTAACGATCTGTAGAATTTTTAACGCTGCTGATTCTCTTTTTTTTTTGGGGGGGGGGGGTTCTAGAGCCCATGATTTTTATATGGCTTCTTCTAGTAGTTTTTCCTTGTTGTTTGCTTTCCACTTCGACATACAAGTTTCACACTGCATCAAAAATATTACTTTTCTGACCCAACAGTACAAGAGTAACACAGAAAATTAAGTGTTAAGACCCCCATCTGCAAGAGAACTGTTTTGCCCAAAGCTATTCAAGAGTCTTTGCTTCCATAAATCTGTTCACTGCTTCTCATCTACTTTTTTCCAAAAATGCTTGACCACAGTAGAGTATCAATAGTATAATAGTTTAAGGCTTATATATATTTTTTTACTTAAACCCATAGCCAGTAATCTACATTTTTTGAGCTTGTCCTTTATGTTTTACTAATACTGGATTTGCTATCAATTTGTCGACTGTAACACAGTCTAATAGTCATGTTGTCGAACCAAAATTTCGGTTTGTACATCGACTAACGTAAATGTCGAACCAGATATCCGAAAATGTCGATATCGACATTTTTGAACAAGAAGCAGACTTCCAGACTGTCTGCCTGTCAACGTTGCCACACTACATTACATGTTTGCAGGGAGGCAAGCCCCCCTGCACCCCCCACCCCCCTACTTATATATTCAAACTCCGAGATCGCACTACAGTGAGGGTAAGGGTACATTTTCCTGATTCCCACTATAATGCGATCTGGCTTGGAATGTCGGAATTCACAACAGCGAATGCTGTATTGCATTAGCTGATGTAAGTTCCGGCATTTCTTGTGTCGATGTTTTGAGTTGACATGCAGCTCTCTCGACATTTTGTAAATCGCACAAGTTGCAATCGACAAATTGATAGTAAACCTAATACTGCCCTCCAGGATTCTATACAGATTAATTTATTTATTTGTTAAGTAAATTCCTAAATACCTGATTTTCTGTGTTACCCTTGTACCAAAGAAAATGAATACTGATAAACACTCAGGGCGTTAGTTTTTAGTTTCATTTACTTCGTAACCTGATGTTGATCTGATAATGATTAAAATCACTAGTAGTAGATGTGAAAGCTCTCTCTCTGGTTTTGACATGTAAAACAGCATATCTTTAGTTAAGAGAGCAGTATTTTTTATTTGATTTCATTCCCAGTTATAGTCCTGTATTTGAGAAGGTTTCATTTGTTGTGTCAAAGGCTCCAGTTACATAATGAATAACAAAGGGGAGAATGGACAACCCTCACAGATGCCTCTCTAACTGAATTTCCTTGGATAACCCCCTGCAACTTTCCCCTACAGGTTTCAAATATTAAACCTAACACAATTTCTGGAAAGCTGTTCCTTTTAAGCACCTGTTCTAAACAGACTCAGTCAACCTAGTCAAATACATTTTCTGTGTATAAGCTTGCTGTTTCTTGTACTGCATTTGCTTCATCACCATTGTTGTTTTTATATTATCATCAAAGGTCTGCCTTCCTTCAATGAATCCACATAGATCCATCTCTATTAATTCCAGTAACACCTATGTCAATCTTCTTGCTATCAAACCTATTAAGATCTTACAGACAGTATTTTAAGACCAAAACGGGTCTGTATGAGGCTAAGTTGGCAGGGTACTTTCCCTGTTTAGGAATCACTGAAGCAACTGCTTCTTTCTCTGAGAGGGGACTTTAGTCTGTTGCACAATTTCATTACACAATTTCATTAAAAAGACACTGTCATATATTTCCATGTCTGTTCCCACTCCCCAGCTTCTACAGTTCTTCTGGGAGACCGTCTGCACCTGGGGACTTGCATGTTTGCTGTTTAACCGTCTCAGCTTTTATTTCCTCTATAGTCATTCCTCCTATTACACTAATTCAACATCTCACTGTGGGTCAATCAAGCAAAGGACACTATCCCTTCAATGAACAATGGTACTTAAGTGATTGTAACTGCTGTGATCCTCACAATACAAGACCGTTGGTCCATTTGCCTCACAAAAGTGCTGGCATCATCCTTCCTCTGAGAAAAGGGCACCAACTGCTTTTAGAGCTCATACAGAACAGTTGTGTACCTACCATAAATGGAGATGTTCGAGTGTATTCACTGTTGCAGTCATTACACTTGGGTTATCCTGTCGGCAGGCGACCCGCAGTCAGCCCGAGTTCCAAAGTCTTGGTCCGGCGTCGGTTGCTGTCACCTCTTCCCTGACGTCAGTGCACCAGGGGTATAAAAGCTGCAACTGATGCCATTTTCTTCAGTTTTTCTTGCCCCAGATATCAGGTGCCCCCAGCTAGGAAGGTTGGAAAGATAAAATTATGCCAAAAAACATGCATATGTTACTATAAACATTTCCTTCATCCACAAGCAAATACACCACATAGATAGTATAGAGATGAGAAGTACAGAAAAGTCCCAGCAATGAAAAAAGGGGGATGGTGGGTGGGAAACCTGGACTGCAAGAGTGAATACACTCGAACATCTACATTTATGGTAGGTACACAACTGTACTATGTTCATCATGTTTCACTGTTGCAGTCATTACACTTGGGTAGAATCCCAAAGCGGAGGTTGGGTGGCTGGGTCTAAATTGGATTTGGAGAGGCTAACAAGCCCTGCAAAACTGCAGTGGCAAAGCCTGCTCTGGATTTAGAGTAGAGAGGTAAGTGGTAGTGCTTGGTGAAAGTGTGCACTGAGCTCCAGGTTGCAGCTTCTAAAATGTCGTTGGTTGGTACTCCTCTGAGGAAAGCTGCTGAAGTGGCTGCTGCTCTGGTGGAATGAGGCCTAATGCCCTTAGGCACTGATTTGCCATGTTGTGCATAACAGAAGCGGATGCAGTGTCCTATCCATTTCGAGATTGTCTGCTTTGTAATAGGCTTCCCTTGTGATCCTGCAGTATATGCTACAAACAGTTGCTCAGTTTTTCTGAAAGCTTTTGTTTTGTCCAAGTAGAAACGTAGCTGTCTGTGAATATCCAAAGCGTGCAGAAGTCTCTCCCCTTTATTCTGGGGATTTGGGTAAAAAGTAGGTAAATGAATGGTTTGGTTTAAGGCCACATTGGAGACCACTTTTGGCATGAATGTTGGGTTTGTCCTAAGAGAAACCCTGTCCTGATGAAAAATGAGGAAAGGTTCCACAGCCATTAATGCCCAAGACTCTTCTTGCTGAAGTTATTGCTAGGAGCAGAGCAGTTTTCCATGACAGGAATTTTAGATCAGCTGTGCTGGCTGGTTCAAAAGGAGGCAGTGTTAGTTTTTCTAAAACAAAATTGAGGTCCCAAGTAGGTGCTGGTGCTCTCCTTGGGGGTCTTATATTTTTTGCCCCTCTGAGGTACTGTCGTAGTAGTGGATGTGAAAAAAGTGGAGTTTCCGTATTGTAATGAGCTGAAATGGCACAGGCATGGATTTTAATAGATGAAAAAGATAAGCCTTTGTCCAGCATTCTCAGTTAGGTATTGTAAAATCTGAGGTATATTAGGAACTAGTGGTTCGAGCCCTTGTGCCTGGTTCCAAGCACAGAATCTCTTCCATTTTCCTGCATAAGATTTCCTAGTGCTGGGCCTCCTGGCTTCTAAAATGACATCCATAACAGCTTTAGACAGAGGTGCTATCTGAGTGGCTACATTATCTGCCATGCTGCCAGGTTTAAGGTTCTGAGTTGACTGTGCAGAATCTGATTGTTTTGTTGTGTCAGAAGATGAGGAATTTGAGGTAGAAGCCAAGCTGGGCCTTGAGACAAATTCTTTAGGATTAGGTACCAATGCTGGCGTGGCCAGTCTGGTGCAATCAGGATCATTTTTGGCCTTTCTTGTCTGACTTTTAGTAGCACCTTGGTGAGAAGAGGCATCGAAGGGAAGATGTAGACTGTCAGGCCTTTCCAGCTGAATGACAGAGCATCCACTTTCCATGCTTAAGAGTGATAAGTTCTTGTGCAAAATTTCTATATTTGGTAATTGTGAGGGGAGGCAAAAAGATCTATGTCTGGGCGTCCCCATTTCCTCATTATCATGCTGAACACTTGTGGATTTAGCTTCCATTCGTGAGGATCCATGAGATTTCTGTTTAGTTCGTCTGCCAGTGTATTTTTTGTTCCTGGCAGGAATTGTGCCTGCAGATGTACTTGATAGGTCAGTGCTGTGTTCCACAAAGTCATGGCTTGTCTGCATAGGGGGTAGGAATGTGTGCCCCCTTGCTTGTTTATGTACCACATAACTGTGGTGTTGTCCATCTTTATTAACAGTTGCCCTGGATGTATTAGGTCCTTGAAAGCTGTCAGGGTATTCTGTACAGCTAGCATCTATTTTTGATGGATGTGAAGATGCATTTGTTCCTTGGGCCTTGTGCCCTGAATACATTTTCCTGCCATATGTGCCCCCCAGGCATAATCCAATGCATCCGTTGTTATTGTCTGCCTGGCTGTGGGCAAGATGAAAAGCTGTCCCTTGTTGTGGTGACAGGCCTGGGACCGCCATCGAAACTCCTGTTGTAGGCAGGGAATTAAAGTTATGATCGTCTCCAGGCTGAGACAATGCTGAGTCCAAACACTTTTTAGATACCACTGTAGTTTCCTCATATGCAGTTTTGCATATGGAATTAGTAGAATGCAGGATGCCATGAAGCCCAGGGCCTGCAGAATTTTTCTTGCAGGGAGCTGGGTTTTTGTTGCCATCATTTGAAAGTAATGAGTCAGTTGCCTTTGTTTGTCTGGCGTGAGATAAGCCATCTGGGCAGTTGTATTTAAGCTTGCACCCAGGAATATTATCTCTTGAGAGGGCACTAGTTTTGATTTATTTTCGTTTACTGTGTACCCTAGGCAAATTAGTAATCTTTTTACAAACGCCAGATGCTTTAGAAGAATGTCCTTGCTCTCTGCTTGAATAAGGCAGTCGTCCAAGTAGGGATATATTTGAATTCCTTTTTGTCTGCAAAATGCAATTACTGGTGCCAGGCATTTTGTGAAGACCCTGGGCGCAGTAGATAAGCCAAAGGGCAGTACAGAGAACTGGTAATGCATTGATCCTGCTATGAATCTGAGGTATCTTGTGCAAGATTGTCTGATTGGGACATGCAGGTATGCCTCCTTGAGGTCCAAAGTAACTAGCCAAGCCTTCTTGCCCAGCATGGGCAGAAGTTGCTGTAGTGTTAACATTTTGAATTTTGGAACATCCAGGAAAGTATTTAGGAGTGACAAGTCCAGTATTGGTCTCCAGGCTTTATCCTTTCTGGGTACTAAGAAAAGTCTCAAGTAAAATCCTTGTCCCTGTTCTTGCTGTGGAACTTTTTGAATAGCTCCCATGTCCATAAGAGCAGCAATCTGTTTTTGTGCCTCTGCCCATTAGTTTTGTGGTTTAGTTTTGGAAGCGTGTGGAAGTGGAACCTGTAACCCTGAGAAACAATATTCAGCACCCATTGGTCCTGGGTGATCATGTACCAATTTTTTGAGAAAAGTGCTAGCTTTCCCCTAGGGGTGCTGTCAAAAGGCAAGTGCTTGGCATTTGCAGAGGGAAGTCATTGGGACTGTTTCCTATAAGGTTGTGATTTGTCTTCCCCTCCTTTGGTGGCTGAAGCACCCCCCATTGTTTAGGTCTGTAGGAGCCTTGGGGCTGAGATCTGCCTCTTGGGCGTCTGTATATGCCTCTTTGTGGCCTGTCTGACATTGGAAAGGACCAATTTTTCGAAGGCCAGTTTCTACTAAATCTAGGTGGTTGAATCTGTAAGAAATCTTTCACTGTCTGCATTGACTTTGCTTTATCCTCCATTTTCTTTAACACCTCTTCTGCCTTAACACCAAACAAAGTATCATGCTGTAATGGAGCATCCAATAATTTTACTTTAACATGGTCAGGTAAACTTTGTTCTTTCAACTAAGCATGCCTTCAAATAACAAAGCCTGTAACTGCGGCTCTAGAAGAAGCCTCTAATGAATCAAAACCACATTGCAGAGTATGCTTTCCCACTTGTGCAACTGCATGCAATAAATCCTGCATTTCCTTACTGTCAGGACTTTCGGTATTTGCAACTATTTTCTGTTTTAACAATGACATGAGGTACTGTTGGTATTTAACCATGTGAAACTGACAGTTTAAAGCTCTTACAGCTGAAGTAGCAGAAGTGTAAACTTTTTTCCCCCATCTGTCCAGAGCAATGGAATCCCTATCTGAGGGGACATGATTTTTAGCAGTGGAAGCTTTAACCCCCTTAGGACCCTGAGAAATTGTTTCTGGGTCTGCAGCGGGGTTTTTGTTAAGACATTTATGAGAGTCAGGGACTCTGTAGTACCTGTCTGGCTTGACTGGTGCAGGGGGTACAGAATCAGGACACAGACTGGATTCAGAAAAAAACATCATCAACAATATCAAGCACAGGGGGGATAGCCAGGGGCCTGTGCTGAGGCAATAAAAGGAAGTATCTGAGCCTTTTCTTGGATTCTGAATAATCCTGGCTCTCCCAATGGAAATGCTCCCTCATGGTGTGCAGGGTTTCTCCAAAAGAATAATCCTCAGGCGGAGAGGCTGAAGGTATGGACTCTTCAGCATCAGAGCCCTCATAGGGAGGGAGAGAATATCCCTGATCAGAAGAGGAATCAGAGGAAATGGAAACCTGGTCAGAGGAATCATAATCAGTGTCTTGCCTAGGCCTTTTGTCAGGAGGGGGATGGGAACCCCTGATTAAAGTAATTAGGTCTTCAGCCATTTTAAGCATTTGTTTCTTTGGCATGGATGACTGTTCTGGAGAATGCTGTACTTGTTTCCTTGTCTTTAATGGAGTTTTTGACTTTGCCTTTGCTGCTGTAGTGGACTTAATTGTAAGCTGTGAAGGTCTGAAAACACCCTCAGAAGCCGATGCCTGCTCAGCGGTTCCAGACCCGTCTGAGGGTATAGTTTCTGTAGGCCCAATACCTTGAGTTTCCACAGGCCTCGGTGTCTCCACGTGGCTGTCGGTTGCGGCCTGTGGCTCTGAGGTAGCAGGTGTCGGGCTGCGAAAGCGCCTCACTGAGAACCAGCGAACCGGCGACTGGCCTAGAAGAGGCTTCGTCGTCGCTTTTTTACCTCGGCTGCCTGTCCTTTTCTTTGTCTTTGCATTTTTATAAATTCCGGTCATCAGTTGTTCCGACAGCATTATGTAATTAAACCTTCGGCCAAAATAATGTGAATCAAATTCACACCGACGTTTAATAGTGTGTTTATTGAATCTAGCACAAAACCGACAACTAGTAACGTCGTGGTCATGGCCTAGGCAAGGAATACAGTAAGAGTGAAAGTCCTTATGAGGTATTTGCTTCCCACAAGAAATACAATTATTAACTTTTACTGACATCGGTCTGGAGCAAGAAAAAATTTCCCCAACGGGGTACTTAGCTTTATTGAAGACTTTGGTTCTAAAACTCAATTTTGAAAATCTCAGGAGTCGGCCGACCAGCACTTGCAAACTGCTTTTGCTTCAGGCACCGCGCGGCAAGAAAGACTGAAGAAAATGGCGTTGGCTGCAGCTTTTATACCCCTGGTGCACTGACGTCAGGGAAGAGGCGACAGCAACCGATGCCGGACCAAGACTTTGGAACTCGGGCCGACTGTGGGTCGCCTGCCGGCAGGATAACCCAAGTGTAATGACTGCAACAGTGAAACATGGTGAACAACTAATACAGAAGAATTTGTATGGGTAAATGTTTCCTACAGTACCTTAGGACTTTAGGGAGGATTCACTGGATTTGCCTTTTCCTGACCTAACACAGAGACATCTGTATGAGTAAATGTAGTTTCCTACAGTACCTTACAACTGTAGGTGGGATTCAATGGATTTGTCTTTTCCTGATCTGAAAGTGGATTTTTGACTTTTTGCCCTACTAAACTTTGGGCTACCTGCAGGGACAGGTGTAAAAGCTGGTGTGTGTCCATTTATCTTCTGCTTGTAGCAGTCTTCTTGGTTTTCTTATACGTTCATAGGTAAGTACTAGGTTAGCTGCCCTTGCAGGCCATTTTAAGCCTAGTCAGTTTCTGTTTAGATGCTTGAATTAACTTATCCCATCTGGTGCTAGACTGGCCTTGCTTATTCCATAGTCAATAACTATACATTACTTTTACTGAGAATAACTAGGATCATACCATACATAACTTAAGAGGACCCATGCATGAGATAAAGCATTTGGAAGTTGCACTGTTCATCAGTAGTACAAGGGCCAGTCCTAGGGTAAACACTCCGAAATTGTGCTGATGTAATGGTCAGCAAGAAAATGGTCTTCCAAGAAAGATATTTCAGCTCACAAGAAGAAGCAGGTTCAAAGGGCGGAAGAATAATCTTGGATAGGACTAGGTTCAAATTCCATGGGGCAGTAGGAGATCGGATTGGTGGTTTTAAGTGCATCGTACCCTTCAAAAAGGCCTTCGCCAACTTGTTAGACATAATACCATTTCCAGATTCACCTATATGGAAATTAGATATAGCAGCCAGTTGTACCCGAATGGTTGCTGCTGCAGCTCCTTCATTGAACAGTTTGGTCAGAAATTCTAAGACATCAGAAATGGAGGCCAGAAAGGGGTCAATGTTATTCTGCTGAGCCCAGATGGAAAACCTTTTCCACTTACTGAGATAATGTTTCCTGGTTGAAGACTTATGTGAGGACAAAAGAATATGTTGAGCTTCTTCTGATAAATTTTGAAACCTGGCTATTCTGAGAATTGGAGCAGCCAAGCTGTCAGTTTGATGGACTGAAGAGAAGGGTGAAGCGCTCCTGACGAGTGGGTCAACAGATGTGGCACTGGGTCCAGGATCCAAGGCTCTTCCAGTAGGTGAGGCTTCAGAAAGGGGAACGAGATTTGACGAGGCCAATATGGGGCTATTAAGATAAGTGTCTTGCCCAGAAAAAGTACAGTTGTGCACACTTACCATAAATGTAGATGTTCGAGTGTATTCACTGTTGCAGTCATCACATTTGGGTTATCTGCTTGCAGTAGCCCTAAGACGGCCTCATTATCAAAGTCTTAGGTCCTGCGTCAGTTGCTGTCTCATCTTCCATGACGTCAGGTAGTCAGGGGTATAAAACATGCAGCCGACGCCATTACATCAGTTTTTCTTGCCCCCAGATGTCAGGTGCCCCCCTAATGGGAAGCAATTAAATATATATATATATATATATATATATATATATATATATATATAAACAAGGTTATACCTCCAACAAAAAAGCAAATACACCAAAAAGCTTTTAAGCATAGTAAAGGAGAGTAGAGGTATAGCCAAGAGAAGTCAGGGGGCTGGAGGGAGGATAACCAGGACTGCAACAGTGAATACACTCGAACATCTACATTTATGGTAAGTGTACACAACTGTACTATGTTCTTCATGTTTCACTGTTGCAGTCATCACACTTGGGTAGATTCCCAAAACTAAGGATGGGAGGAGGAATTTAGATAGCATTAGGACCAGCTATAAGGCCCTGCAAGACTGCAATGGCAAAGCCAGTCTGGATTTAGAGAAAATTGGCAAATGGTAATGCTTGGTGAAAGTATGTACAGAACTCCAGGTAGCAGCTTCTAGGATGTCCCTGGTAGGGAAACCTCTGAGAAAGGCTGTAGAGGTAGATGCAGCCCTGGTTGAATGGGGTCTAATCCCCTGTGGGACAGGTTTTCCAAGGTGCTTATAGCAGAAATGAATGCAATGGCCTATCTATTTAGAAATGGTTTGTTTTGAAATAGCCTTCCCCTCTGCCCCTGCAGCAAATGCCACCAGCAGATGTTCAAATTTCCTTTGAGGTTTAGTCCTGTACAAGTAAAATCTAAGTTGTCTGTGCACATCTAAGGAGTGCAGTATCCATTCCCCTTTGTTCTGTGGATTAGAAAAGAAGGTTGGCAAATTAATGGACTGATTAAGAGCCACACTGGATACCACCTTGGGCATGAAGGAGGGATTGGTCCTGAGGGACACCCTGCCGCATGAAAGATGATAAAAGGCTCCACTGCCATAAGGGCCTGTAATGCAGAAACCCTTCTTGCTGAAGTGATTGCTAAAAGGAAGGCTGTTTTCCAAGAAAGGAATTTTAAATCTGCACTTCCTACTGGCTCAAAAGGAGGGAGAGTGAGTTTTTCCAATATAAAGTTAAGGTCCCAGGCTGGGGTAGGGGCTCTACTGGGTGGTCTTAAGTTTTTGGCCTCTCTGAGGAACTGCTTGAACAGTGGATGAGAGATGAGGGGTGGTTCTGTGTTATAATGAGCTGAAATGGCCGAGGTGTGAATTTTGATGGATGAAAAAGAAAGACCCTTGTGAAGCATGGCAGTTAAGTATTGACGAATCTGAGGTAAACTGGGCGCTGCTGTGCCCATCCCTTGAGTTTGGTTCCAGGCACAGAATCTTTTCCATTTTTCAGCATAGGACTTTCTAGTACTAGGCCTCCTTGTCTCCAAAATGACATCCAACACTTGTTTACTGAGGGATGGTAACAGAGAGATTAGGCAATTAGCCAGGCTGCCAGGGTTTGAAGCTGAGGGTGCAAAATCTGGTTCTCCTGCTGTGACAACAGTGTAGGGGTCTGAGGCAGGTGCCATGGAGCCAGCAGTGACAAACTGCCCAAGAGGGGGTACCCAGTGTTGGCGTGACCAGCCTGGTGCAATCAATATCGCCCTTCGTTTGTCCTGTTTGATCTTTAGTAGTACTTTGGAGAGGAGAGGCAGAGGAGGAAAGGCATAAACTGATAGATTTTTCCAGCTGAAGGACAGAGCATCCACTTTCCAAGCTTGTTTGTGGGGAGTCCTTGTGCAGAATTTGTCCAATTGATAGTTCTGGGGGGAGGTAAACAGGTCTATATCCGGTCTCCCTCATTTGTTTATCAACATGTTGAAAGTCTTTGGTTCCAGTTTCCACTTGTGTGGGTCATAAGATTTCTGCTTAGTTTGTCTGCCAGTGTATTTAGTTTTCCTGGCAGGAATTGAGCCTGTAGATGCACTTGGTAGCTCAAGACTGTGTTCCACAGAGCCATGGCTAGTCTGCAGAGGGGGTAAGAATGGGTACCCCCCTGCTTGTTTATGTACCACATAACAGTGGTGTTGTCCGTCTTTACCATTAATTGTCCTAGAAGAATATGGTCCTTGAAGGTGTCAGAGCATTCTGTACAGCTAACATTTCTTTTTGATTGATATGCAAGTGCATTTGACTTGGGTTCCATCTGCCCTGAATGCACTTCCCTGCCAGGTGAGCCCCCCATGCATAGTCTGATGCATCTGCTTTTAGGGTTTGCGCGGCAAGGGGGTAGAGTGAATGGTAGTCCCTTGTTGTGGTGGCAGGCCTCTGCCCACCAAAGGAACTCTAACCGTGGACAAGGTATGATAGGAATCATTGCTTCTAGATACTGAGAATGTTGACACCATAGGCTTTTTAGATACCCTTGTAGTTTCCTCATATGCAGTCTTGCATATGGAATTAGTAGGATGCAGGAGGCCATGAACCCCAAGGCTTGCAGTATTTGCCTTGCAGATAGCAGGGTTTTAGTGGCCATTAGTTTGAAGTAAGTTGTCAAATGAATTTGTTTCTCTGGCGTGAGGAAAGCCATCTGAGAAGTTGTGTTCAAGCTTGCTCCTAGGAAAATAATTTGTTGACAGGGTACCATATATGATTTATTTTCGTTTATGGTTAACCCCAGAGATGTTAGCACCTTTTGTACAAATGCCAGATGATTTAAAAGTATGTCCTGGCTTTCTGCCTGAATTAGACAATTGTCCTGGTATGGATATATTTGAATATTTCTTTCCCTGCAAAATGCAATGACTGGAGCTAGGCACTTTGTGAATACCCTGGGCACAGTATATAAGCCAAAAGGCAGTGCAGAGAACTGATAGTGCATGTACCCTGCTTTGAAGCACAGGTATCTTCTGCAAGATTCCCCGATTGGGATGTGCAGGTAGGCTTCCTTTAAATCGAGTGGTGGCAACCAGGCATCTTTGCCTAGCATAGGAAGCAACTGGTGAAGAGTTAGCTTCTTGAATTCTGGAATCACCAAAAAGGTGTATAAGATAGACAGGTCCAGGACAGGATGCCATGAGTTGCCTTTTCTGAGTACCAGGAAAAGTTGTGAGTAGAAACCTTGTCCCTTTTCCTCTTCTGGTACAGGTTTATGCTTAAGAAAGAGAATACTTGCTGTTGAGCTTTTGCCCACTGATTTGGGGGTAGATCTAGCCAACCGTTTGGGGTTGGTAACGTGTGGAAGTGAAATCTGTATCCTTGAGAAACTCTATTTAAAACCCATTTGTCCTGGGTAATGAGTTCCCAGTTTTTTGCCTGCAGAGCAATCTTTCCCCCTAAAGGAGCAGCCAGTTGAGAAGTGCTTGGAAGTTTTAAAATTAAGTCATAGAGACAGTTTACCACAGGGGGAGTCTTACTACCCCCTGATTTGGAAGTGGGAGCTCCCCACTGCTTAGTCCTGTGCATACCCTGGGACTGAAGCCTGGGTGTTCTGCTGGGTCTGGGTATGGACTGAGAAGGCCTGGAAGAGACAGGAATGGACCAATTCTCAGACGGCCAATGCCTACTAAACCTTGGAGGCTGTACTTGTAGGAAATCTTTAACAGTTTGCATAGATTTAGCTTTTTCCTCCATCTTCTTAAGAACTTCTTCTTTGTTGCCAAACAGGCGGTCCTGATTTAAGGGAGCATCGAGTAATTTAACTTTAACATGATCTGGCAAGGATTGTTCCTTAAGCCAAGCATGCCTTCTAAGTACAGACTCAGTGACAGCAGCCCTGCAATATGCCTCTAGTGAATCAAAACCACATTGCAAACTATGATGTTATGTAGTCCTATCTCGCCTACATTCTTACCCATGGGTTCGGAGCCGAATATCGGCTCCGACTCGGACGATTTTTACTAGCTCAAAGTCTTCTCATTGGCTGGGCTAAGAGGGTATCCCAAGATGCACTGCTCCCTATCCCCAGATCTCGTTTGCTGCTTGTAGAGCTCGGACCTGGTCTCGCTTGGCTATGGCTAAGTACCCTCTTTTTTTACCCTTTCTCTTTGAGAAAGTTATTTATTCAACCCAAAAGCTATTTTAATAGCTATTCTTACAGATCTCTAATTTGTGTGTGTCTCAGTGCTTGTGTTAGTAGTTTGGTATCCCTCCTTTCCAGCGGACTAGGACCGATTTAGTTAGAGGACCTAGTCCTCCCCTCTCTCTCTCTCTCGTTTAATTAATTTTTGGTCTTGTGTTTTCCTGAAGAACCGTTTCAGTTAGAGGTTCTTGTGTGTGTGTGACTGGTACTGCTCCCACTGTGTCTTGTTGTGTGAACCGTTTAGATTCGTGGTTCTCTGTATGCCTGTTGTTTTTTTGTACCTGTGTCGCCGGTGTTGGCCAAACTGTTTTCGGCTCCGACCCACTCGGCTCTGAAGCCAATTTCCATGACCGTTTCGATGATTCCTCCTCCAACCACATCCTTGTCGTCGGAGCTGGTATGCTCCACTCAGAGTGATGTGCCTGTGCCGGCTCCGATACCCCCTTTGGGTTTATCAGTGCCGACTTTGGCTCTGACCATGTCGGCTCCGTCCACAGGGTTCCAGACTTGGGTCTCTTTGGTCGGGCCCAAAGGGGATATTTTGGGACAGCTGTCGGTTCAGAGTCTCCCATTCGGTGCATCGGCTCGGGGGACCCCGGTCCCAGTCATGGCCTCGGAGGCCGGTCGTTTCTGGGATCCGGGAGGACCTGCCTTCGAGGCCATGCGGAGCACGCTGGCAAGATTGTCAGCTACATCACCCGGGTCGGTCATTCCGTCCCCCACCACCCCAGCGAGAGCCTCTGACACTCACCTGTCCTCGGACAGCAGAGCACCAGGCCCTAAGGACACCCCCACGAGTGGTCCCCAACCTTCTGAGGGTATCCCAGAGTCTTTGCCTAGGAGCCCCCTAGAAAGAAATTGTGCAAGAGGAAGCACATAGACTCCCAGGATGAGTCTCTCACCTCCAATACTGACCTCGAGGAATCCGAAGGGTCCCCCAAGTCTTCCTCCGATGATGTTTCCTTCTCCAATATCCTGGAGATACTGAAACAAAGAGGAGGCTGGCCTTCCAAAAACCCTTCTGAGGAGGAGTCAGTATTCCTTAAGGCTTTTGGCGCTCAACCTTCTGCCTCCTGGGTGTCTCCACCCTTCGACGAACTGCTTGACCTCATTTGTCGAAGAGTGTGGGAAAATCCTGATTCTGTAGAGCCCATGCCTAGGCGTCCCAACAAGTTCCTGTCTGAACTCCAGGGGAAAGAGTTTTTATCAAAAGAAGTCCCGGTAGATGCCATGGTGGTGGCGGCAGCCACCCAGAAGGAAGTTGCTGAATCTTCCTCATCGGTCCATCCTCCTAACAAGGAGTCTAGGACCATGGACCAGTATGGGAAGCGTACCCTGTCTTCAGCAACCTTCACCTTACGGTCGCTGAATTATTTATCTCACTTCACTCGGCTCCAGAGAGATCTCCTCAAAGAACTGGGAGATACTCTTATGGGTAAGATATCTGAGGCGGTAGCTCAGACGGTTAACACACAGGTTTCTACCCTCACTTCCATCACTAACTCATCCATGCAGCTCATCTCATATGCGGCCAAAGGAGCGAGCAGGGTGGCGAGCTCAGGTGTCGCCCTTAGAAGACAAGCCTGGCTACGCCTGTGTCACTTCGCGGAGGCCTTCAAGTCTTCCTTCACTGACACCCCTTTTGATGGTTCCTCCTTGTTTGGGACCAAAGTGAAAGACACGCTCACCAGGTGCGAGCAAGACGGAAAGACCCTGTCTGCCGTCGGGGTCCGTTTCTCCCTTCCTTCTAGGCTTTATCTCAACGCCCAGCGGGGGGGTGTGGTTCAAGAAATCACAGAGGTTCTTTCCTGCCGCACAAGGTGAACCCCCCCCTCCAGAGCCAGGGGAGGGGGGGTTACTCAGGGAGACATCGCCCCAGAGGCAGAGGGCCCCCCCCCAATTCCAGAGACCGCGACTCCTTTCGTGGCTCTCCATACTCTCATTCCTGAGGGTGTACCCGACTGTGCTTATCAGGAGCCAGTCGGGGGTCGAATTTCAAAATACCCGGAAGCTTGGGAGAGCATCACTCAAGACCAATGGGTACTAAGGATAGTTTCCGGAGGTTACCTCATCCCATTCTCTTCAATACCCCCGCCAATAAGAAAAATCCCAGACGTTCCACCCAGTCAAAGGGATCAAGCAGCCTCAGAGGTGTCTCAGCTGCTGGAAAAAGGAGCCATCCAACCAGTCCCATCAGACCAAATCGGATTAGGGACTTACTCAAGATTTTTTTTGGTGCCGAAAAGAACAGGGGACCTGAGACCCATACTAGATCTCAGTCAACTCAACAATTACGTACAAAGTCCAAGTTCCGTATGGTCACTCTACAGTCAATTCTCCCATTGTTGGGAGAGGAAGTTTGGATGTGCTCCATTGATCTCAAGGATGCTTATTACCATATCAAAATGGACAAAGCATCCAGGAGTCACCTATGCTTCCAGCTGGGAGACAATCACTTTCAGTTTCGAGCCCTGCCCTTTGGTCTCACCACAGCCCCCAGGGTGTTCACCAAATGTATGGCAGTGGTGACGGCTCACTTGAGACGTCAAGGATTCCAGGTGTTTCCATACCTGGACGACTGGCTCCTTACCGCCCCCACCAGGCATCAACTAGTTCAAAGGACGCTACCATCAGTCTATGTCACCAGTTGGGCAGAACGATAAACTGGGAAAAATCTGCCTTATTGCCCTCACAGCGTGTCACCTTTATAGGAGCAGAGCTGGACACCATTCTAATGTGAGCATTTCTACCACAGGAAAGGATCATGGTATTGCAATGACAAATTCATATACTGATGCCACTCAGACAAGCGCAGGCAAGAGTGGTTCTACAACTCCTAGGGACCATGGCGGCGACTATCATGCTAGTCCCTTTAGCGAGATTACACATGAGAATTCTTCAGTGGCTCCTCTTTGTCCAATGGTCTCTACAAAGACTCCCACTATCTCATCGCATCTTAATCACAGACAGGTGCAAGAAGGATCTCCTTGGTGGCTGTGCACCAGCAATTTGAACGGGGGAAAGCCCTTCGTTCCTCCCGTCCCTGTTGCCACGGTGACCACGAACGCCTCCCAGATGGGGTGGGGGGGGCATTATCTCGGCAGGACAGTCCACAGCACGTGGCAAGAACACGAGATACATTTGCATATAAATGTCCTAGAGATGAGAGCAGTGCTTCCTGCATTGCAGGCACTTCAGGAAGTTCTTCCTCTAGGGACTATTGCGATACACTCAGACAACATGTCAGTAGTGTGGTATTTCAACAAGCAAGGGGGGACACGATCATACCCCCTATGCAGAGAGGCCATGCGAGTGTGGAATTGGGCAATAGCTTCCCAACGGTTCCTGGTGGCAACTCACATTCCGGGGAAATCCAACGTGATATTGGACAGGCTAAGCAGAGCAATACTTATGCCTTATGAGTGGTCCCTGAATCGCCTGGTTGCAGAGCGAATCTTCAGCAGATGGGGTCAGCCTTGCTGTGACCTGTTTGCCAGCACTCTCAATGCGAAATGCAGCAACTACTTCACGATGATCTCCCCACAGGGGGAGTCACCCAGGGATGCTCTGGCTCACGATTGGCCCTCCGGTCTGCTTTATGCTTTCCCTCCATTTCCCCTTCTCTCGAGGGTGATTCAGAGAGCTCAATTCTTGGAAAGCAGAATGATTCTGATTGCCCCACACTGGCCTCATCAAGTATGGTTTCCCTTTCTTCAACCATACGTTGTGGACACTCCTTGGATTCTGGACCCTCTACCAGATTTGCTGACTCACATGTTGGGACAGTTCCACCCCTCTCTGAGGACTCTCCAGTTGACAGCCTGGCTACTCCACTTCCGTCGCTAGTCAGACGTCATAATTTTTCACCCGAGGTGGTCCATATTCTATCTTCTTCCCATAAGCCATCCACTAGGAAGATTTACTCTAGCAAATGGAAAAGGTTTTCCATCTGGGCTTATTCTAGAGGTATCGATCCTTATACAGCCCCGATAGATTCAGTTTTGGAATTCTTGTCAATGCTTTTCTATCAGGGATCCGCATCAGCCACCATCAAAGTCCAACTGGCGGCAATATCTAATTTCCACGTAGCGAATGAACCTAGTCTTATGGCCCACAGACTATGCAAAGCATTCCTAAAAGGCACCCTGTTACTTCGTCCCCCAGTGTCAGAACCCGTCATGCCCTGGGACCTCAATTTTGTTCTCCAAGCACTCACACTGCCACCTTTCGAGCCTGCAGCTACCTGTGAGTTAAAATTGTTAACATGGAAAACAGCCTTTTTAATAGCAATCACTTCAGCTCGGTGGGTCTCGGAAATTCAAGCCCTCTCCATCAAGCCCTCATATCTAATCTTTCACAAAGATAGGGTCTCTCTTGCACCAAACCCATCGTTTCTTCCCAAAGTGGCTTCTGTGTCTAACATTAATCAGTCCATTGAGCTGCCAGTATTCTAACAAGGCAGAATTTAGATTTCACCAGTTGGATGCACACAGACAATTACACTTCTATCTACACCGGACAAAGGATATCAGGAAGCCTGACCAACTCTGTGTCCTTTTCGGAAAACCGATTGGGTTCTCCAGTATCCAAGGTTACACTTTCTAGATGGATAGCCAGTTGCATCTCTTTTATCTATCAGGCAGAAGACAAGAATTTGCCATTTCCAGTCAAGGCACATTCTACGCGGGCTGTTTCCACATCCACAGCCTATCAAGCTAGATTGTCAATGGATGATATATGTGCTGCAGCTACTTGGGCTTCTCCCCACACCTTTGTTTCTCATTACAAATTGGACATGGTTTCCAGGGGCAGATCTTCCTTTGGGTCCACAGTTCTCAGGAGTATTTTCCTATGAGCCACCCAGGATGTAGGTGCTAGGGACTCTGTGCCACGGGTAAGAATGTAGGCGAGATAGGACTACATAACACCAAGAAGTAATGTACTCACCATAACGTTCGATGTATGTAGTCCATCTCGCCTCACTTTCTTACTTACCCTCCCACCTTCCCCCTGCCTGGAGGATTTGGAGCATAAGATTTAGAGTACAGGTTGTCACCTGCTGAGTCCTTTTCCTGAGTGACTGTCTTTATATGCATGTGAGGTGTGTATGTAGTGTATACATTGTTTCGCAGCAAACTAGATCTGGGAATAGGGAGCAGTGCATCTTGGGATACCCTCTTAGCCCAGCCAATGAGAAGACTTTGAGCTCGTAAAAATCGGCCGAGTCCACGGGTAAGAATGTGAGGGGAGATGGACTACATACATCAAACGTTATGGTGAGTACATAACTTCTTGTTTTCCAACATGTTCAGCAGAATGCATTAAATCCTGTAAATCCTTATTTTCAGCACATTCAGGAATCAACATAATTTTCTGTTTAAGCAATCCAGTAATATGCTGCTGATACTTTAACATATGAAACTGGCAGTTTAAGGCCCTAATGGCCAAGGTTACAGAAGTGTATACCTTCTTACCCCATCTATCCAGCACCCTGGAGTCTCTATCAGAGGGGTAGGATTTTTGGCAGTAGTGGCCTTAAAGCCCTTAGGTCCCTGTGAAATGGTCTCAGGATCCGCAGTAGGATTTTTAAAAAGGAACTTGTGAGAGTCAGGAACCCTGTATTATCTATCAGGTTTTCTGGGAGCAGGAGTTAAGGAATCAGGGGCCAAGCTAGATTCCAAAAAGGCATCATCAACAATGTCTAGTACAGAAGGGATAGCTAAAGGCCTGTGCTGGGGCAGGAGTAAGAAATCCCTAAGCCTCTTTTTAGAATCAGAATAATCCTGGCTTTCACAACGAAAATGCTCCCTAAGAGTATGCAAGGTTTCACCAAAAGAGAAATCTTCTGGGGGGGGGGGGGGGGGGTAGAGTCCTCTGCATCAGAATCCTCATAGGTAGATAAGGGTAAATCCTGGTCATCAGAGGAAACAGAAATTTCAGAATCCTGGTCAGAAGTATAAGCAAATTCAGTCCTAGGTCTCTTAGAGGGGGAAGGTTGGCTTCCCCTGATTAAAGTAATAAGGTCTTCAGTCATTCTTATCATTTGTTTTTTAGGCATAGAGACCTGACCATGCGGTCTGGGCATCGATTTTCTAGGCATGGTTTGAGTTTTAGGCCTTAAAGAAGAAGATGGCATCAGTTTATATGCAAGTCAGTAGGCCTGAATACACCCTCAGAAGCTGGTGCCTGCACAGCGGCTCTGGACCCATCCACGGTAGAGACATCCGCAGGTTCCACAGTTGAAGCATCTCGCGGCATACAAGAATCCGAATAGGTCTCAGTAGACGCCTGTGAATCTGAAGTGGCGGGTATAAGGGGCTGCGAAAGCACCTCACTGAGTACCGGCAAACTGGCGACTGGCTTAGGAGAAGCACCGTCGGCAGCTTTGGAACTAGGCAGCCTGTCTCTGTCTTTATCTTTGCATTTTTTTAGAATGTCGGTAGTCGGATGGGCTAACTGAAGACATATCTGGATAACTGAACCGAGTACCAAAATATTTAGAAGTGTAAATATACAGACGATGAATAGTTTGTTGCTTAAATAAGGCACAAAACCGACAGCGAGGTACGTCGTGGTCAGGTCCTAGGCAAGGAATTCAGTATGAATGGAAATTTTTTTGAGGTATTTGCTTTCCACAAGAAATACAATTATTGACTTTTACTGACATCGGTTAGAGCAAGAAAAAGTTTCCCCAACGGGGTACTTAGCTTTAGTTGAAGACTTTGTTTCTGAAACTCAAAAATGAAAATTTCAGGAGTCAGCCGATCGGCACTTGCAAACTGCTTCTGCTTCGGGCACCACACAGCAAGACAGACTGATGTAATGGCGTCGGCTGCATGCTTTATACCCCTGACTACCTGATGAGACAGCAACTGATGCAGGACCCAAGACTTTGATAATCAGGCCAACTGAGGGCTACTGCAAGCAGATAACCCAAATGTGATGACTGCAACAGTAAAACACACAGAACATCTGGTTTTCTGCAAACTTTGGGAATCAGGGGAAAGGGAAGGAAGGCATAAAGGAGTCCCGCAGGCCAATCATGAACAAGCACGTCCCTCTGGGATTGTCCCTGTTGAGGGATCAGGGCAAAGTAGTTGCTGCACTGGGTGTTTGTGGGAGTCGCAAAGAGGTCGCAGCAAGGCTGGCCCCATCTGTGGAAAATCTATGGGGATAAGATCTGGTTCTGACCTGTTTGTTTGTTTATATACCAGATTACGGACATGTTGTCTGACTGAATTGCAATTGTGCCCAGAGGAAAAGAGTCTTGAAAGAACTGCAACGCTAAGAGAACCGCTGTCATCTCTAAGACGTTGATGTGCAAATGAGCCTCGTGAACCTGCCATGTACCTTGGGCTGTCCATCCCTGATAATGCCCACCCCCACCCAATCAGGGCGGCGTCCGTGGTCACCGTTGCAACTGGAGCCGGGAGGACAAAGACGTCCCATGGTCACCGAATCAGACGTTAGTCACCACCGAAGATCGTTCTTGCAAGAGATGGTCATCAGAACTGGGTGATTCATCGGCAAGTCCCGAAACGTCCACTGTGTGAATAGCAGCCACTGAAGAATGTGCATGTGAGATCTTGCCAGGGGTATTGCAATGATAGCTGTTGCCATGGTGCCGAGCAACTTGAGAATCTGCGATGCTGGTGCTTTGTGTTTTGACAGGAGATCCACAATCTGTTTTCGTAGGGTAAGCCCTCTTTCTGAAGGAAGCTTTAAGGACATGCTGACTGTGTCTAAGTCTGCTTCTATAAACACTATATGCTGTGACGGCAATAAAGCAGACTTTTCTGAATTTATCGTAATGCCCAGTTGGAAACAGATCTAAAGCGGTGTCCCTTGCCCGAATAAGCTGATGCCTGGTGGGTGCGGTGAGGAGCTAGTCATCCAAATACAGAAACACCCTGAGTCCTAAATGTCTCAAGTGAGCCATGACCACTGCCATACATTTGGTGAACACTCTGGAGAATGCAGTGAGACCAAAGGGCAGGGCCCGAAACTGGAAGTGACTGGCTCCCAGCCTGAAGTGCAGATGATCCCTGGATGGCCTGGCCATTTTGATATGGTAGTACGCATCCTGGAGATCTATTGAGCACATCCAATTGTCCTTCCCTAACAACGGGAGTATGGACTGAAGCGTGACCATCTGGAACTTTGTCTTTACTACATATTTGTTGAGTCTGCTGAGGTCCAAAATTGGTCTCCAGTCCCCTGTCTTCTTTGGCACCAAAAAGAATCTTGAGTAAGTTCCAGATCCTTGCTGGTCTGCTGGGACTGGTTGGATGACTCTTTTTTGTAATAGTTTTTGAACCTCTACTGTTGCCACATCCCATAGACTGGGTGGAACGTCCGGGATTCCTTTTGTTGGTCTAGGTTGGGTATGAAAGGGGATAAAATATCCTCTGGATATAATGTTTTGTACCCATCGGTCTTCTGAGATTTTTAGCCAGGCGCCTAGGTACAAAGACAGATGTCCCCCAACTGCCTCCAGAGCAGGACAATCTAGCCTCCTTTCAGGAGCGGTGATGGGGCTTCCCAAGGAACTGATCCCTGTCGCCCTTGTTCTGCGGACTCCCTCTGCCACGTGGGTATCGTCTTCCATCATTGCCCCCTCCTCTCCCCCTGGAGGAGGCTTCACCTCGTAAGTTCGGAAAGGCTCCTTGGGTTTTGCAGAACCACATTTTCCCTCCCCGTTGACCTTTAGGGTAAGTTCTAGTTGGGGTGGAAAAACGGAATCCCACGGCAGATAGAGTCTTTCAGTCTTGCTCACATCTGGTGAGGGTCTCTTTAACTTTTGGTCCAAACAAAGAAGAACCATCAAAAGGGGCATTCACAAATGATGACTTGAAAGGTTCCGCAAAGGAACATAAGCACATCCAGGAATGTCGCCGCAGAGCAATTCCTGTACCCACTGCCCTACTCCTCCCATCAGCTGCGTAAGATACGAGGCGCATGGAGGAGTTAACAAAAGAATTGCGGGTAGCAAGCTGAGATATCACTTTGTCTGCCACTGAATCGGCTACTGCACCCTGGAGAGTATATTCTAGCTCTTTCAGATCATCTCTCTGAAGCCTTGTGAAATGGGTTAGATAGTTCAAGGACCAAAGAGCAAAGGTCGCAGAACTAAACATGCGCTTGCCGTATCTGTCCATGATCCTAGATTCCCTATTAGGAGGATGGACAGATGTAGAGGTCTCCGACATCTTTTTCTTCATGGCTGCCGCAACCACCATAGCATCAACAGGTATAGATTTGGATAAGAAGGACTTGTCATGAGGAGCTGAAAAGTATTTGTTGGGCCTCCTAGGAACAGGCTCCATAGAATCAGGTGACTCCCATGCCCTTCGAGACAAAAGATCCAACAACTCATCGAAGGGCGGATAAACCCAAGAGGTGGAGGGCCAAGACACGAAACCCTTCAGGAGCACCGATTCGTCCTTGGTAGGGTTAAAGGGCTGCCAGTCACCCCTCTGCTTAAGGATCTCAAGGATATCCCCAAAGGAGATATCCTCAGAGGAGGACTTTGGGGGCACTTCCGATTCCTCCAAATCAGTGTCAGACGTGATGGATTCCTGAGGGGAATCTAAATGTCTCCTTGTACATCTCTTCCAAGGAACCTCCTGAGTGGGAACTTCTGGGGAGGTCTCGGAAGAGCAGGCTTCCCCAAATGGGGCATCTTGAGGCTCCAGGTCCCTATGCTTACGGGTGGGTCTGCAGTGACGGAAAAGATTCCGGGGCTTTCCAGGAGGAAGTGGCCATTTCGGAGGTTGTGGCTGTCCAGGGGGACAAAAACCTCCTCATAGCATCGAAGGCACCACGCTCCGATGTGAGGAAGTACCCGATTCCGAAGACACAGAAGACTCCTCCCGCACCAGAACCCATCAGCTCCGAGCCAAAGGTAGGAGCCGAACTCATCTGCGTCGAAGCCCCAAGGGGAAGAGTCAGAACAGATGTATCGATTCGACTCCCCTCCCCAGAACAGACGGGAGAGTGTCGGCTCCTAGATTCCGCCACTGGAGCAGAGGACATCAGGGTCGTCGGCGCCAAAAGGTCCGAAGTGAGTGACGGAACTGATGATTCCACAAACGACTGAATAGCCTCCTCCGGCTCCGATGTCTCGATTCGAGTCGGAGGAGGAGCAGAAAATATAGGAGAGGACTTTGTCGGTTCCGAAGCTGCCTGAGTCGAAGCAGACAGAATTTTAGCTAGCGCTGGATTCTGTAAAAGTCTCTGTACCACATGATCCACATCCGAATCAGAAAGTTGAAAGCCCAAGCGGAACCTACAGATGGAGCCAGTGAACCCAGAATCGGGGATCTCAAGGTAGGAGATACCGGTTCCAAGACTGGGGACCGGCTCCTACCAACTACCTGTATGGTCGGTTTCAATGACAGTGGAGCTGATACAGGAACTTTCTTGGAGACTTTCGGAACCAAAGAGCCCTTCAGATCTGCAATTGCTGAAGAATAAGCCAAAGATGAAGGTTTTGGTTTTCCTGGAGCAGTATCCAAATCTGACTGGAAAGCAGACTTAATCAAGCCATGCTCGACCAACTTCCTTTTCCTTTCTGCCAAAATCCTAGCACTGAATCCATGGCAAATGGAACAAACCTCTTGGAGATGAACCTCTCCCAAACAGTAGACACAGGTGGTGTGGCCATCTGTAATAGACATCTTTTGATTACACTTAGGGCACTTCTTATACCCTGACTTGGCTTTCTCAGACATATTGGATAACACAGTATAATCCTAGTAATCAAATGCAACACTGACAACAAGCTAAAGGTTAGCAGCAACAAACAATTAAGCCTAACCGGCTACAAATATAATTAAGCAAAGCCTAACACGGCTGTAGCTGCAATAAAGGAAATAAGCCTAACCGGCTAAAGATAAACAATTAAAAAAAGCCTAACATGGCTATAAGCCTAACCGGCTACAAAGAAACTGGCAAAAGCCTAACTCGGCTTAAAGGATAGGGCAAAATAAGCCTAACTGGCTGAAAACAAGGAAACCAACAGTGCCAAACGCCCAAAAACCGAGAACACAAGTTCTTATAATATTAAAGTATAGCACTGTTAGAAAACGAATTTGAAAACCCAAAACGGATAGTCTATCCTTGGTACCTCTCAAACAACTAACAAACATAATTTTTTTAGAAAATTTCCCAGAAAAAGAAGAAAATTCTCTCTCAAATGGCCTGAGCTGTAGAGAAACGCACGATCAGTTGCAGCGGCAAACTAGATCTGGGGAAGGCAGAGGTGCATTGTGGTATAGGGCTTCGGCCTCAAGCTGTTAGAAACCTCGAGCTTTGCAATTTGGCCGACTCGGAGCAGAGGATCGGCTACGAATCCATTAGTAAGAATGAAGGCGAGATTGAACAACTTCACATTTTCCTGTTTTCCATCCACAGATCCAAGTTGGGGATGAGCTTTGTTTAACATGGATGGGAGTCTGTTGCACAGAAGCCGTATTCCCCTGTGAGATAAACCTGTTTCTCCAAACCATTCCATTGATACTCGAGAATAGATTTAGATCCCTGGACAGAGTATTCCTGGCACCATTTGACTTGCTGATGTGTGGTAGATCCATCAGTACTGGGTCGGAGGATGCCTTGCTGTCTGTAGCATACAAAGTACAGTGACAGGGCTTTGAGTCAGTCCATGTAGGACACATTGTTTAGGCCTTGTATCCTTTAAGTAAGGTATCTTGGAGTGTTTCCAGTCGTTGCATGTGTCTGAACAGATACATGCCAAAGGGGCATTATACTCAAGGACTGGCCTAATAAGGGCTGAGTAAAGGGAGCAATGACATCCCTAGATCTAGACAAAATCCTTTTGTTTATAAGCTGTGCAACAAAGAAAGACTTTCTTGCAACAATGGATACAAGCTGGTTGAAAGTTTATTTTTTTACTTTTGTTTACCCGGAAAGTCAGTCTGGGAACTGAAATTAGAAGTTATGTACTTACCATAACGTTCCATTTGAGTAGGTGGATTCATTTGTCTGCAACCTGTGGGTTATGGATCCGATATCGGATCCGAACCGGCATGGTTTATCCAGCTATGGATCAGAGTTCCTAGCTCCTCCCCTTACCCATAATGCCCTGCTCTCCCTACATGACCTCAGATCGAGTTTGCCCTGTATCCAATACCCTAACCAAAGGGTAACACATTCTATGCAGGAAACTGACCAGGCCAGGGGGATAGGAGGGTGGGATGGTTGCAGACAAATGAATCCACCCACTCAGATGGAACGTTATGGTAAGTACATAACTTCTAAATCTGAAGTAGGAGATTCATTTGTCAGCAACCTGTGGGACAGAGTCCCCAGCTACCGGAGTCTTGGGCGGCCGTCATGGAAGGATATTCCGGAGCACCGCGGAGCCAAAGGATGCTCTACTTCTAGACGTGATATCCAGCTTGTAATGAGAAATAAAGGTATGAGATGAAGCCCAAGTGGCTGCTGAACAAATGTCATCCAGAGGAATCCTAGCCTTAAAGGCCGCTGAGGTAGAAACAGACCGGGTTGAATGAGCATGGACTCCGTCCGGTGCGGGCCTCCCTGAAGCTTGGTAAGCTAATAGAATACATTGGGAAATCCAGCGTGACAAGGAGACTTTGGAAATTGGTTTACCCAGATTGAATTTGGCAAAGGAAATGAACAATTGGTCGGATTGCCTGTGACCAGCTGTCCTGTTAAGATAAAAACGAAGCTGCCTGTGAACATCCAATGAATGCAGCTTGTACTCGCCTTTGTTCTGATATTTAGGAAAGAAAACAGGGAGGTTGATGGACTGATTAATGTTTGCTTCCGAAGCTACCTTAGGAAGAAAAGAGGGATTGATCCTGAGGTACACGCGGTCCGGATGGAAGATCAAGTAAGGCGGCTTCATGGACAGGGCTTGAAGTTCTGAAACACTTTTGGCTGAAGTAATGGCTACTAAAAATGCAGTGTTAAGAGATAAGAATTTTAGATCTACTGTGGCCGCAGGCTCGAAGGGGGGAGCGGTCAAGGCCTGAAGAACCAAGGAAAGATCCCATGGTGGAACCGCCTGCTTGACAGGGGGTCTAAGCAGAAAGGTGCCTTTTAGGAAGATTTTACATAATTTGGCAGACATAAGAGGTCCAGAGTCATGACCAACATGATAATGAGAAATGGCCGCTAGCTGAACTTTGACCGTGGAACTACTGGCGCCATCATTAAAAAGAGTGGTAAGGAAGTCTAGCACCAAAGGAAGGGGAACCGTGAAGGGATCTAGACCCTGCCGCTCCGCCCAAATGGAGAATCGCTTCCATTTACTGCGGTAAATTTTTCTGGTAGAGGGCTTGTGGGCCGCTACCGGAATGTCCTTAACTGGGGACGAGATACGGGGAGTCCTGATTAGGAGTGGAACTGGTGCAGCCAAGCAGTCAACTTGAAGTTGTCCAGGTTCGGAGTTGGTAGGTTCGATGGGTGATAAATCAGATCCGGAATGGGATCTAGAATCCAAGGTGGCTTCACTGAGTGAGACCTTAGGTAAGGGAACCAGATCTGCTGAGGCCAGAATGGGGCTATGAGGATCATTCTGCACCCCAACCGAGAGGCTTTCTGAAGAACCTGGAGCATCAGAGGCAAAGGGGGGGTATGCGTAAAGAAGACCGGGAGGATAGGCATGCACCAGAGCATCTCTCGGGGAATCCCCTGGAGGAGGGATTAGAGCGAAAAAACTGTCGCACTTGGTGTTTAAGGGAGAACCAAAGAGAACGCAACAAGGAGTTCCCCACTGTGCAAAGATACGTTTCGCTACTTGAGCATTGAGAGACCACTTGTACGGGGAGAGAATGGTGCGACTGAGCTTGTCCGCAAGGATGTTGGACCGACCCGGAATATGCGTTGCGATGAGAAAGCGGTTGGTGGAGATCGCCCATTCCCACACTCTCATGGCTTCTCGACATAAAGGGTAAGGCCTGGCTCCCCCCGTTTGTTGATGTACCAGACCACTGACATGTTGTCTGACTGAATCGCAATTGTTCCTAGGGGAAGAAAGGCTTGAAGTGCTTGCAACGCCAAGAGCACCGCTCTCATCTCCAGAACAATGATATGCAGGGAGGTCTCTGAGTCGTTCCACGTGCCTTGGACCATCCGGCCCGCAAAATGCCCCCCCGCCCAAGGCGGGAGGCGTCCGTGGTCACTGTGGCGAGAGGGGGAGATGCACAAAAGGGGCGGCCTCCGTGGAGATCCTTGGAATGGAGCCACCACAAGAGAGACCGCTTGAAAGCCTTGCTGATTGCAACGGGGTGATGCAGGGGGAGAGAAAGATATGACCATTGTACTTGAAGTGTCCACTGAAGAACCCGCATGTTCAAGCGGGCGAGTTGGAGAAGAGAAATCGCTGCCGCCATGGACCCTAGTGCCCTCAGGGCCAATTCCGCCGGAACTGAGCTGGAGTGGAGGATGGCCCGCACCTGGAGTCGCAGATTCTGAACTCTGTCGGTTGTGAGAAAGGCTCTTAACTTCCTCGTGTCTAACCTGGCACCTATGAATTCTATCAACTGAGTAGGGGCCAGGTTGGACTTTCCTTCGTTTACCGTGATGCCTAGCCGGGGAGCTAGGCGAAGAAAGGAGTCTCTTGCCAAGGATAGTAGATGCCTTGTTGGGGCGGTGAGAAGCCAGTCGTCCAGGTACGGAAAGACCTGCACCCCCTGAAGCCTCAGGTGGGCCGCAACCACTGCTAATACTTTGGTGAACACCCTGGGGGCTGTGGTGAGACCAATGGGAAGGACCCTGAACTGGTAGTGGCTGGCTCCCAGCCGGAAGCGAAGAAACCTCCTGGACCGTCTGTCCATTAGTATGTGGTAGTACGCATCCTTGAGGTCTATAGAGCACATCCAGTGGTTTTCTCCCAGAAGGGGGAGAATGGATTGGAAAGTGACCATTCGGAACTTCTCCTTGGGAACTGCCAGGTTTAATAAGGACAAGTCCAGAATGAGTCTTAGATCCCCCGTCTTTTTTGGCACTAAAAAGAACCTGGAGTAGAACCCTGATCCGATCTGGTCTGGGGGGACGGGCTGGATGGCTCTTTTCCTCAGCAGATAGCCAATTTCTGCTGAAGCTGCCTCCCTCTGATCGGGTGGAACGTCGGGGAGGGATTTTAGTTTTGGGACGTGAAGAAAAGGGATTTTGTATCCTCTGGATATAATTCGGAGGACCCAGCGGTCTGATGTTATGGACTCCCATGCCGCTAGGTGCTCCGAAAAACGTCCCCCGACTGCCTCCAGAGTGGAGCAGTCGGGCAACCCCTTAGGGTTGCTGCGCAGGCCATTCAGAGAAAGGTTCTCTGGACCCGAAATTCCTGGGAGCCCCTCTGCCCCTGGGGCGGCGTCCTCCCTGTCCTCCTCTGCCACGGAAGGACTGGTTGTCCGGAGCGGGTTGGGATTGCTTCGACTTCCTGAACCACATCTTCTTCTGGCCCTTTTGGTTCCTAGAGTAGGACCTCTGGGGCACAGAGAAGCGGACTCCGACGGCAGACAGCGTCTTCCCGACCTTCTCGCTCTGGACCAAGGTGTCGCGAACCGTCTTGCCAAAGAGAGCAGAACCATCAAAAGGGGTGTTCGCGAATGACGCCTTGAAGGGCTCCGTGAAATCGCAATGGCAGAGCCAGGCCTGGCGTCTCGTGACTAGGCCCACTCCTGCAGCTCTAGCGGCTCCCTCTGTAGCATGGGAAAGTAACCGCATAGAGGTATTGGTCACGGAACGGAGAGTGGCCATAAGGGTGGAGTGCAAAAGTTTGTCCTCCTCCGACATGGACTCTGGGGGGGGAATGCAGCGTATTCTTTGATAAGATCGCGCTGCATCCTAATGACATGTGCCAGGTAGTTGAGCGCCCTTACTGAAAAGGTCGCTGAACTAAACATACGATTCCCCAAGCGGTCCATCATCCGAGACTCCTTGCTCGGGGGATGAACTGAGGGACTCTCTTGAGCGAGTTCCCTCTTGGTGGCTGCTGCCGTCAACATGGCATCTACCGGGGGTCCCTTACTCCAGTGGGCACGGTCAGCAGGGGGGCTGAGAATCCTGTCCGGCCTCTTGGGGATTGGCTCCACGGTGTCCGGTTCCTTCCACGCCCTGGTGGTAATGAGGTCCACCAGGGGGTTGGCAGGAGGGGACACCCAAGAGGTAGACAGGCCCGCTTCAAATGCCTCCAAGAACACGGACTCGTCCAAGGAAGACTTTGGGGCAGACCACCCACCTCTTATACGAAGCATTTCCATGATGTCTCCAAAGGAGACATCCTCAGGGGGTGATCTTGGGGAGCCTTCCCTTTCCTCCAAGTCCGTGTCTTCAGTCAAAGACTCGGGGAGTCTATGTGCCTCCTCTTACACGTGTGCTTGTGAGGTGCTTCCTCGGGGGGGCTGTCCGAGGTGCCCTCGCAAGCGGTGTCAAGTTCCAAAGGAACTGCTTGAGGCAGTGAAGCGGGCTGTCCCAGTGGCCGGGTGATGGAAGCCTGACCCAGAGCAGATGGAGTGCGGGACAGAGCCGAAGCAAGGGCCGGGGGTCCGGATGCCCTCAACAGAGCCCTCTCCACTACATCAAAAGCCGAAGGGGAGCCGGCCTCGACCAAAGGATCCGACAGTCGGCTCCCCCTCGGATCCGAGGAGTGGATCGGAGCCGGTGCCGAGCCCTTCGGATCCAAGGGACCAGTGCGCTCCGATACGGACGGCGCCGAAGGCACACTGAGTCCCCCGGATCCGAAGCTCGGACCAAGGCTCCGAGAGGTCGGATCCGACACACTCGAGGGCAGGGTCGGATCTGAAGTACCTAGTACTGTCGGGGCCGACACACCCCCGGCTCCGAAGCTGCCCGGCTCTAAGCGCTCCGAACCCGGGTAGCGGGTCGGAGAAGGAGCTATGGGCTTGAAAAATGGGGTCGAGCTCCCCCCCCCCGGGGGGGGCAGGAGCACTCCCATCTGCATCTGGGCCTGGATGAACCTTTGCATCATCCGGTCCAGATCAGCATCAGAGAGACTACAGGTCGATCTCGATGAGGCTACCGAGGTAGGCCTCGAGTACCGCCTTGATATCCTCGAAGGAGATTGGGTCTCCTCCTCCTCAGGCCCCGGTGAAAAGAAAGGGGACCGGAGCAGAGGAGGAGGAGAGCCAGCAGCCAGAGAGGTCGGAGGAGAAGCCCGCTTAGCCGGCGGGGCCGAAACGGAGGTCTCGGCCCGCTGCTTATGGTGCTTCTCTCTCCGGTCCTTCTTCCTGGCTTCCCTCTCCTCCGAACCCATAGAGGGAGTTTGAATCCCGGGAGGAGGGGGGAGCAGGTACGGCAGGAACCGCCGGAGCGGTAACTACCAACGGGGTGGAGGCCGAAGCCGAGTCCGGGGGCAAAAGTCCCGCCAAGACCAGCTTCGACCTCCACTCCTTCAATGCCCTGGGGTTGAACCCTGCACAGATTGAACACCCAGACGTGAGGTGTTCAACCCCAAGGCATCGAACGCACCGAGTGTGGCCATCAGCAGGAGATAACTTATGGCCACACTCGGAGCATTTTGAAAATATTGCCTTTGGGGCCTCAGACATTGTTAATCTACTTTACTTTTTTTTTTTTTTTTTTTTTTAACAAAGGAAAGTTAGATTTAAATTAAATTAAATTAAATTAATTTAACCCCTCACACAGAAGGCCCCAAAGAATCCACAAGCACACAAGCTACGTACCAGCGAGGGGAGGGTACTATAAAGTTAACCAAATTAACCAAAATTTATCTCAAAAGAGGGAAAACCTACAACATTCACACAAATATTAAATTTTTTGACAAAAAATATACTAGGAAACACCAAAAGACCACTTAGCTGACAGGAGCTCAAAATCCAGCTGTCACCATGAACGCGGCAAACTAGATCTGAGGTCATGTAGGGAGAGCAGGGCATTATGGGTGAGGGGAGGAGCTAGGAGCTCGGATCCATAGCTGGATAAACCATGCCGGTTCGGATCCGATATCGGATCCATAACCCACAGGTTGCTGACAAATGAATCTCCTACTTCAGATTGTCTATTTTCAGTGGAGGCCTGTGGAGAAAAGCTCCAAAATTTGGACTATTGGTGTGAACAGGTGTGGAAGCTGGAGTGTGTCCATTTATTTTCTGCTTGCAGTAGAAAGTTAGGTCACTGTCCACGTATGTTACCAAATCTCAAGCAACTGGGTCAACTCATAGGGGCATACTATCAATGTGGTAGTTCCCAGGGGTAGATTACTTCTCAAAGGACATGATGATGCATTTTTTGCATTAGCCTCGGTCCAAGATACTGGCATCAATTATTTATGTGGGACAAACCTTCCTGCCGGATGGCCAAGTCATTTGAGGATAGAATAACTGCCCCTAGCTTGCTTGCAGTCATCTGCAAATTTAGTAAGTCAGAGCCCTTTGATATTGGCTTTTTCCTTTAGAAGTAGTTGTCAAACAGGAGAGATCTTAGCACAAAACCCTGGCGGACATCTCTGGTGACTGGTCTCTTTGTGGAGGTAACTTCTTGATCTCCTGCATTCTATCTTTGAAACAGATGGCAATCTATTGGGTGACACAAGGGTTATTCCCAGTTTATTTAGCATTTATACTATGTTAGAGTGGGGGATTGTATCAAAAGCTTTGACTGGGTCAAGGTATGTGGAGTGCAGCATTTTAACTTAATCCATTACTCTGATGAACTTTTCAAAAAAATCCACCAGTTTAAGTAAGCATGACCCTGCCCTTGATTAATCCAGTGTTTGGAGGTTCTCTATGTTCTTACGGATTAGTTATACGATACTGATAACTCTTTCTATGGCTTTGCATATAAAGCTGGCCAGATTTATAGGTCTGTAATTGCTTGGGTCTGTGGAAGGTACTCCCTTATGCAGGGCAATGACTGTAGATGTCCTCCATTCACTTGGTACAAAACCTGTACAGAGGCTGAGGCTGAACACTGTTGTTAGAGTGTGAGTGGGTAAATCATGCTTCATGTGATTTGAGATGCATACAGGGATCTTGCCATGATCCGTCAGTGCAGTATTTTAGCTTTTGAGAGCACTTTTAGGACTTGGTCTTGTGTGACAGTTGAAGGCAAGCCACTTTCAGGTATATCTTGAGGGACAGATGGAGGGGAGAGAGGGGTAAAGTTAGGCCTAAATTTATTGGCCAGTAGATTGGCTATATATTTAGCATCAGTGCAGATGGCACTATTTACCATCAGCTCAGTGCACTGCTATGTTCTGCTTCTGAGATGACAAACAACTAAAATGCCCTTTTGACTGTTTTTGCCTTGGGTAGCTAATTTAGCCTCAAACTTAGCTTTGGTGGATATTATTAAGCTCTGGAATGATTTGTTTATTTTAACTGACAAGTGCTCTTGCATTCTGTGAATTACCCTTCTTACTTTTAGTCTAAATTCTCTTTCTTTTACTGTAAAGCTTGCTGACATTATGTTTCCATCATTTGGATTTGTTTCTGGTGCTTGTCCTGTACCCGGTCCGAAAGGGACCTGGTATAGTGTGGGGGTGTGTGTCTCAGCGTATTCTGTGGAGTTAACTAGCTTGATGATCTCAAGCTTGCCAATATACCATTTAAAAGTAGGTAGTTTATCTTAAAGAAATGTCTTAGAGTAATTTCTAAAAGTACCTTGGATTGGAGGGATCTCTGGTTTCAATTTTATTTTGAAGGAGAAGGTTTTACATTCAGAAGTGATGAAGACATGCAAGGGAAGCTGCAAGATGCCCCCTTAAAGACAATATCCAAGCTGTTGCTTCCCCTGGTAAGTACTCTGACTAATTGTTCCAGGATGTTTGCAATGACAAAGTCCAGAAATCTCTGTGCTTGTGCACTAGTGGTGGAGTAAGTTTCCCAGTCTATGTCTGGACAGTTTAGATTACCTAGCAAAATGGCATTGGGTTTAATGTTGAATGATTCTAGGTTCTGCAGATAAGCATGGTGGCTTTCTTAGGTCATAAAGTGGTTTTCTTTGTACAAGTCTCTGCAGTATTGTACAAAAAATTCTAAAATTTTGTTTGGTTCCCTAATTGACACACCTGTTTTAGGATCCCTCAGTTGAGGTACTAATCTCTCTACAGTTTCCATTCTCAGCCACTGGTCTAAGAATTTTTGTGCTGTGGAAGTATTCTCAAAAGACGGAGTTCTCATAGCCAGCTTTTGGAACATATTCAATTCAAGCACACTTATACTTTACTTATCACCCCTCTCCTCTCAGAGCTTATAATTCCTACTCATGCAACTGTGGCATCTTACAGTATAAATTGTTAATGTATGCCATGCTTTGTAAATATATCACATTTGCTTGCTTGTACTATGACTTTTCCTTGTATATTTTCTTTAATTTTCCTCTGTTCTATTCCAGCTGTCTTGAATCCCCACATTTTTCTTAACTACCCATTTAAGTAGCTGAACATACACATCTTAAAAATCCAAGATTTTAAAATAATAAACTTGGAATTTCCAGTGTTAGTCCTGTAGCTCGTAAATGGGCAGTGGCAGTTGCCTTTTTAATGGGGGGTGGCCTGATAAAACAAAAAGTCTGAGTTGAGCTTGGGCCATGTACAAATGTTCTTGAGTGAAATGCAGTTTTGTCTACTCAGGAACTAGTATCAAATCTTGCAGAAAATTCTCTGTGTTCAGGTTGTCTATACTGACACACTACCATATCATTCAATCCAGATACTTTTGTATCCCTTGTTAGCTGAGGATAATCTCAGCATCTCAATAATTACAATGATAGTTGGGGGAGGGGATACTTTCAGGGCAACCCATATGCTAAGGAGTTAGGGTTTAAGAAAACAGAACAAAACCCCATATACCCATTATGGTCACTCTGCACTCTGCTGCTGCAGTGCACCAATTTACACCTTTGACTATACAGAGGACTATCCTGCCAATTTCTGTGTGAAGAGATATTAATAGCCATACATCTTCATGGAAGCATGTCTTTACCTTCAGGAGGATGGATTAAACCTCTGGCATTTGCAGCAACCACTGAATTGCTCCTCCCAAGCTTTTGCAGGACTTTTGCTGGCAATCTGACAGTCAAAACAGCACATGTAGTGCACTACTGTTTAAGCATGAGAAAAAAGAAATTTAATAGATAACAGCAAGCTCACGGAACATGTGTGCTTTTGTTTCTGGTGTGTTATATGATTATATCCATTAGTACAGGTGTGCATACATCTTTGGATGTGAAATCACACAGAAAGAAAATACCTAACTGTGACTGACAGGGAAGACATATTTATACAAGGACCTATAGTGGGTCCTCGATGTAAAAATCTAAAATGCTGCTTGCAGTTTTCACTGAATTAGCACGATTTCTACAGTAACATATTCTGTATCAAAACATATACTTTTCTCTCTTCAGCTACATTGTACGCTCTTCAATAAACTGTAATGCCAACACATTAACTTGAACTTTGACTAAAAAAGAGTTCATGGCTTCGCCTATAACCCAGTTAGTAACTGAATAAACACTGGGTACTGAGGTACTCAGTTTAAATCCAGAAAACCTAATTACATGATTAATTAAAGGTCTGTGGAACACAGTGGCACACTCAAATTTGTCAAAAAAATATTAGGAAACCTTACAGCTATAGTAGTAAATACTGTGGATGGGTATAACCATGTCTTAGAATATCTTAATTACACCACTGATTACTACATTTGAGTGAGCTGTAAATCTATTTTTCTTAACCTACACATTTCTTGTACACTTTTTTACAGATATTTTATGCATAAGTCATTTTTCTAGAACAAAGGTGAAATTTTTACCATTTATTACAAAGACTAGCAGACATTTACATTTTGAGGAAAACAGTCAACAGTGGGTATTACAACTGTTGGTGAAACTTTTCTTTTATTTTGGGTGTTCCCTCCCATCTTTATCAAGATGCAGAGAACACCTTATTTGATTAGTGACTGCAGAGAGGTAAAAGAGGTTTTTATATGCACACATTAACTCTGAGTTAGATTTTATTAAGTTTTTGAGTTTTATTCTGTATTTTTATATGTAGGTAAGTGTTTTAATTCACTGATAATTAGTAATATTAATCTTTTGAAATTATTTGTAACTTCGTTTTTTTGAAAGTAAGCACCAATTTAATTTGTAAGGTTGGTAAAACTATATGAAGTGTGTAAGACTTTTGTTTTTAAACATGAACTCTCTTAACTCTTATGTTTTTGATGATTTGATTAAAACTAATTATATAGTTGAACGCTGTCACTGTGGAACTTACACGAGGAACACTATGGGTTTACCTTGCAGAAACTGCTCAAATTTACAGCAGATGATTAAATTACTGGACAGCAAAACTGTTGAGAATGAAAATACTTGTCAAAGTCATTATGGTAGAACTTTACATTAGTAAACTAATTTACAAATGACTGGTGGATGGAAATATGTAAGCTAAATGATAAGCATGCTAGTTAAAGTATTCCCTTACCAATTTCAACTAAAGTAAAAAATATGGAAAGTGCATTTAAATCTTGTTCTGGGACATCTATCTGAGTTAAGATAAATGAAAAAGGAACAAGGATATTATACATAAGAAAGGAGGTAAACATAAGAAATATAGTGATACTTCTTCCACTTCTTTTACCAGCTAGAGAACTAGTTAGTAAGGAAGAGAATGTTATAACTTTGATTAATGGACATAGCTGTCAATCACAGAGGACAATTTTCAGAAGAAAGTGGAACTGATATTAGTCAGTCTACAGATCAAGTCAAGAATAACGTAAACTGTACAGATTATAGGTGTAATTCATATAATTCAGACAAATTACAAACATATGAATTTGATAATAATAATAACTGTGAGAAAAACAGACAATCTTGTTTATATCCGAATGTATTAGTAATTAAACATATTGATAAGGCAAAGATCATCAGAAATGAAGTCAATGCAACTGAGTCCAAAAAAAAAGAAATAATGTTTTTCTTTGTGGGTTAGTATTAACATGCAATTGCTTAAATGAGTCATACCAGTGTATTGAACAAAGTCAAAAATGTGATTCAGGAAACTCAATAAACAAGAATGTTACATTGAGGAAAGTAAATACAAATTTAATTAAAGAAGAAACTCTACTTGAATCACTTAAGGTTGTGATACATATGAATCTTCAATTAGGAAATACTTTCTGCTCCAAAGGGACACAGGATGATACTGTTACATCGGGAAGGGATACATTTCTATGTAATAATGTTAGTTTACTAGAAAGGAATACAAAATCAATAAACAGATCAAAACTTTTAAATGGCATTAGAGAGGAAGTTTTGATACTGGGTGATTCTGTGGTAAAACATGTTGATTCACAGGTTTGCAGAGTTGAAAAAGTTCCAGCATTAGCACTGCCTGGTTTAAAATTGGATACCAAAAAGGAAATGGTGAAACAATTGACTAATGCATATTTTAAATATAAAGTAATTCTAATTCATGCCAATGTAAATGATCTTGTATCATCTTCTTTGAATTATATGAAAAATATGATTTTGGATATTATTGAACACATAGAAATCCATCATTTTAAGTTTGTTTTCAGTAAAATTATACTCTCATTGCCGCTGTCTGATTATATGTTTTCTAAGGCACACTTGTTTAATAACTGAATGAGACAAATCTCCAGAGTATATCACGTAGAGATTATTAAATATTGGGAAGACTGTGTATTTTCTAAAAAATATTGCTATGGACAAACTGAATTTAAATAACCATGCTACAGCTTTTATGTCTAACAAAATAGCTGATTATTTATTTTTTTAGGGAATGCAGTGGAAGGTCTTCATCAAGGCAAATCAAGAAATTGGATAACACTTTGATATGTTATTTACTGAAATGCCCATAGCCTGTACAATACATTTAATGAGTTTTCAGGATTCATTTTTCAAGAATACTATCAAATTATAGCACTACTTGGGTCATAAAATTCTCTTAATTTTCAACTTGAAGATTAGAAAATATTAATATCAACTGGGGAAAATGTAAAGGTCGAGGTCTTACACTGTGGGTTCAATTCTTGTATTCCATCTTCACAGGTTATGCAGATTCCAGACTTAGAATGCTTGGTTGTTCAGATTAAAGATAGCAAGAATAATGTACATAACACTGTATTGTCATTTGCCAAGTGTGTATAAAAACACACATACAAACTACTTAAAAGAGTTATATAAATTATGGTGTATGATAGCATTAACTTACTAGGTGACTTTTAATTATCCTGACATATCATGGACAATTTCATCGAGTAAAACACATTTTGAAAATGAATTTGTTAGAAAAAGGTATGACCAACAAAACATGCTTTATTACGCAATTACTAATAAACTGGATTTATTAAAAAATTATTACGGCAATAATGCCTCTTGGCCAGTAGGCCCATAATGCCATTACCTTTTAATAAAGATTTTTGAGTGGAATTGGTAAGATCATGAAATCATATAATATTGGTAACATTAACTATAGTAATTTAATTAATATGTACTGTATGGCTTAGTAATAATAAGTCATTAATATATTGACATCTAGCGTTCACACATTATTTCAAGGTTTATTATCATCAAGCGTTGAAGCAGCTACTTGTATGGAGAAAAATAAATGGCTTATCCTGCCTGGTGGAGCAAAGGATTGAGCAGGATGTTAAGAAAAAAAGACTCAAATCACTGTATATAAGAAATATCCATCTAAAATAATAAAAGAACATATAACCATACAAGTAGAAAGCTAAAATTTAAAATGACAGAATCTAAGATCACTTATGAAACTTAAATAGTTCATGATGCATCAAATAAGAAATCGTTCTATAAGTACATAAGTTCTATGAAGAATACTAATGAAATACCTAACACATTTATAATAAATTATGCTGATATTAGTGATTTTCCAGTTACTGCAGTGCTGATAAATGTAATAGTTATTTTGCTTCAAATTAAACTGATAGAGGAACTCGTAGACTAGACTGTCGTCAATGGGTGTTTGAAGGGATAATTACTTTACTTACTGAGCAACTAATTACAAAGGCTTTTGGCAAAATTAAAAAGACATCTTCAATGGGTCCAGATTTAATCTCAGGTATATTATTTATTATTAAAATGCTGCTTCTACGTATTTGATAAGTTTTTATTTGACGGTTTTGTTCCAGTACAATGGAAAATTTCACATATAAGAAGAAGTTATGTACTCACCATAACGTTCCATGTTTGTTGTACATCTCGCCTTCATTCATTACTGGTTGGGGTACGGAACAAATAATCGGTTCTGACTTAGACTATACAAAAGCTCAAGAGCTTCCACCGGCTCGTGGCTATACCCTATCCCATCATGCTCAGGGGAAGATTACCAGATCTTGTTTGCAGATACTATAGCTACTAGCCCTAAACATATAACCATGTCCAATAAAGGAAATAAGGAAGAGATTCAGAGAACATCAAGTTCCAATTAGCAATAAACCTATCGATTCTCCAGGAGCGAAGGCTGGGGGAAGGAGGGTGGGACACAAGAATGAACGCGAGATGGACAACAAACATGGAACGTTATGGTGAGTACATAACTTCTTAATGCTATGTTGTCCTATCCCACCTTCATTTATTGCTGTTTGGGACAGCGTCCCTAGCACCTTCTTTCTTGCATGGCTAAAGGGAAAATACTCTTCAGAACAGTGGACACAAAAGAGGCCCTGTTCCTGGAGTCCAAATCAACTTTGTAATGAGTGATAAAAGTATGAGGCTTTACCCAAGTTGCTGCTGTACAAATTGAATCCATGGGTGGCCTTGCCTGAAAGGCTGATGAGGTTAAGTACTCTATTCTGAGATCTGTATGTGAAAGTTATACAATCAGTAAGTCACTTGGAAAGCGTGACCTTTGATATGGGGGCGCCCTTCTTTTTATCTGAAAAAGATACAAACAGTTGTTCTGATTTCCTGAACTCCTTTGTTCTATGGAGGTAGAAAAGTAATTGTCTGTGTATGTCCAACTGGTGTAATTTGTACTCTGACGATGCTATTGTTTGGGAAAAAAAGTCGATGGATTGATGTAAATTCATTTCTGAACATACTTTCGGGAGGAATGAAGGGTTAGTTCTCAGGGAAACTCTATCTTTGTGAAAAACCCTGTAAGGGGGACGTATTGATAAAGCTTGGAGTTCTGCTACCCGTCTACCAGATGTGACAGCTATCAAGAAGGTTGTTTTCCATGTTAAAAACTTCAGTTGACATGATGATGCAGGTTCAAATGGAGGAAGGATCAAGGTGGACAACACAAAGTTTAGGTCCCATGGCACAAGTGGTTCTTTCACTGGAGTTCTTAGTAAGAAAGCACCTTTCAAGAAAGCTTTGCAAAGCCTGTAGAACATGATTTTTAGTCCCATTTCTTCAATATGATAGTTTAATATAGCAGCTAATTGAACTCAAATAGTAGCTGCAGCTGCACCTTCATCAAAAAGCTTAGCTAGAAAGTCTAATACGGCCGTTACAGGGGCAGTAAAAGGATCAATGTGGTTGTTGAAAGCCCACTGGGAAAACTTTTCAATTTGCTAGAATATAATTTTCTGGTGAGGCCTTATGGGATAAAATCAAAATATGTTTCACTGCTGGGGAAATGTCTGGAAGCCTGGCTACGAGTGGAACTGGAGCAGCCAAGCTGTCAATTTGAGGGTTTGAATTGATGGATGGAGCATCCCTGAGGGATGAGTCAGGAGGTCTGGAACAGGGACCAGAACCCATGGCTCCTCTTGGCGATGGTTCCATAAAAAGGGAAACCAAATCTGATGAGGCCATTATGGGGCGATGAGTATCAAATTGCTCCTCAATGTGCTTTCTTTCTGAAGGACTTTGGGGACCAAATGAAATGGAGGAAAGGTGTAGGGAAATCCAGGGGCCAATCGTGTACAAGTGCTTCCCTCAGTGACTCCCCCGGAGGGGGGGGGGGGGTCAGGAAAAAGTAGCTGCTGCATTTAGCATTCATGGATGTGGCAAAAAGGTAGCAGCAAGGCTGGCTCCACTTGCAGAAAATCTCTTCCACTCATGAGGCATCAGATTAGCTCTGCTGAATTTGTCTGCTATCACGTTGGACTACCACAGGATGTGCACTGCTGTCAGAAAATGTTGGGAAGAAACTGCCCATTGCTATACTCTCTGGGCCTCTCGACATAGGGAGTAAGACTTGGTTCCTCCTTGTTTGTTTATGTACCACACCACTGACATGTCTGTCTGGATTGCAATTGTTCCTAGTGGAAGCGAGTCCTGGAATGCCTGCAATGCCAAAAGCACCTCTCTCATCTCTAGGATGTTGATATGCAAGTGGTTCTCCTGTTCCTGCCAAACACTTTGAACAGTCTTTCCCAGATAATGCCCCCCACCCTATCTGAGAAGCATCTGTGGTCACTGTGGCTATTGGCTGCAAAAAGACGAATGGTCGGCCTGAATCCAGTTGAGTGGAGTGAAGCCACCAGCGCAGATCCCACTTACAGGATTCTGTTATGATAATCTTGTGAGGCATGGGCAGCTCCTGCATGGACCATTGGGTGAATAGTATCAACTGAAGAATTCTCATCATCAAGGCATCAAGGTTATTGCTGCCACAATGGTACCTAAAACTTTCAAAACAACCCTCACTTGCACTTTTTTCTTAGTCAAAAGGTTTTTGACTTGCTGATGTAAGGTTTGAATCCTCTCTGGAGGAAGCTTGGCTAACATTTGTTTTGTATTTAAGTCTGCCCCTATAAAGACAATATGTTGTGATGGCAACAAGGCAGATTTTTCAAAGTTTATCGTGATGCCTAGCTGAGAGCAATGATGAATGGTGGTGTCGCTCACTCTTGTTAGTAGATGCTTGGTGGTGGCGGTTAGGAGCCAGTCATCTAAGTACAGAAACACCCGGAATCCAGGACGTCTCAAGTGAGCCGTAACCACTGCCATGCATTTGGTGAACACTCTGGGGGCTGTAGTGAGACCAAAGGACAGAGCTTGACACTGGTAGTGACTGGCTCCCAGCAGAAAGCGTAAATGTCTCCTGGATCTCCTGTCCTGGAGATCTAATGAGCACATCCAATTGTCTTTCTGCAGAAAGATGAGTATCGACTTCAGTGTCACCATCCGGAACTCTCACTACTTGACAGATTTCTTTAGTTTGCTGAAACCCAAAATGGGCCTCCAGTCCCCTGTCTTTTTTGGAACTAAAAAGAACCTTGAGTAAGTTCCGGATCCAATTTGGTCTGCGGGGACATTTTGGATGACTCTTTTTCTAGCAACATTTGTACCTCGAGAGTTGCATAATCCCTTTGATTGGGTGGACCATTTGGAATCGAATTATTTTCTAAGGGGGAGGAGAAAAGGGGTATGTAATAACATGTTGATATAACTGTTTGTACTCATTTGTCTTTTGTTATTTTTAGCCAGGCGTTTGGGTAAAACGACAAGCGACCCCCAACTGCCTCCAGAGATGGGCAGATGGGCCTCCTTTCAGGAGAGCAGAAAAGGCCTACCAAGCAGAAAAGGCCTACCAAGGAAGGAATCCCTATCGCCCCGGTTTTACCGGCCCTCTCTGCTGTGTGGTTGGCGTCTTCCATTGTTACTTCCCCCTCTGCCCCTGGGGGAAGAATCACCACGTGCATCCAGGAAAGCTCTTTGGGACTTATGGAATCACATTTTTCCCCCCTTCTGGCCTTTTGGATAAGGTCTGGTAGGGAGGGAGAAACGGACTCCAATGACAGAAAGAGTCTTTCCCTCCTATTCACACTTGGTTAGAGTATCTTTAACATTTGGTCTGAACAAGGAAGAGCCGTCAAAAGGGGCATTAATAAAGGAAGACTTGAAGGGTTCTGTGAAATCACATAAGCGCATCCAGGAATGCCTCCTTAAGGAAATTCCTGTAGCCACTGCCCTACTCGCTCCATGGGCTGCATAAGAGTTAATTCGCATGGAGGAGTTTACCACAGAGTTTAAGGTGAAGAGCTGGGAGGACACCTTGTCTAAAACCCCCGCAGCTACGGAACCTTGGAGGGTATCTCCTAGCTCCTTCAGGAGATCCCTCTGAAGCCTAGTGAAATGGGTCAGGTAATTCAGTGACCTAAGGGCAAAGGAAGCTGAAGAAAACATACGCTTCCTGTATGTGTCCATTGTTCAAGACTCTTTATTCAGCGAATGGACAGATGAGAATGTCTCAGACAACTCCTTCTTGGGTGCTGCCGCCACCACCATAGCATCTACCGGGACACCTTTACTGAGGAACTCCCTATCTGAGGGCGCAGTAATGAATTTATTTGGCCTCCTAGGAACAGGTTCCACTGAGTCCAGAGAGCCCCACACCTTCTGACTAACTATGCTCATGAGCTGGTCGAAAGGCGGCGACACCCATGAGGTGGAAGGGCGAGACCTGAAAGCCTCCATTACACAGACCTCCTCAGAAGGGTTGATGGACTTCCAGTCATCTCTCTGTTTAAGGATTTCTAGGATGTCTGAAAAGGAGACATCCTCAGAGGGTGACCGTGGGGACCCTTCTGACGCATCAAGGTCCATGTTTGAAGTGATGGACTTCTCAGGGGAGTCTAAATGCTTCCTCTTGCATAACCTCTTCCGAGGGATCTCTTCAGAGGGATACTCCGGTGAGGTTTCGGAAGAGATCTCTTCGCCCAATGGAGCATCCTGGGGTTTTGGGTCTCCATGCCTGGGTGGAAGCGATGCCAGTGAGACAGACAATGGTGCTTTAGGGGGAAGAGTACTTGGACCTGAGAGCAGAGCAGTCTGAAGTGACAGCACTCTCCATCACCTTGAAAGCCCCCCGGCCCTGATCCAAAGAGGTCCCTAGCTCCGAAGAACCAGAATCCCCCCCTTGAACCAAGGAGGTGGACTCTGAGGCCAATGTACATGTCGAGCTCACCCGCGCTGAAGCCCTGAGATGTAGATTTGGGTCAGACAACTGTCCAGCCCAACTCTCCTCCCCAGACCCGATGGGAGAGCGTCGACTTGGGTCGGAGTGGTAGTCAGGCCGAAGATCCTGGGGCAGGTCACAGCACCGACAGTTCTGCTACAATCGGATATAAACACTACGGCTCTGACATCCCAGACTGGGTCGGAGGAGGAATCGACGAAGGGAAAATGATGTTTGGTCAGCTCCGAATCCCCCTGGGTCGAAGTTGGCAGTATCTTTGCCAGCGTCCGTAAAATTCTCTTCATCACCAGCTCCACATCATCATCCGAAAGGCTTCTGGAGGATCAAGAGGACAGGGTCGGGGACCTCACTGGCTGTAGCAAAGGAGATCTCAAAACTGGGGAGCGGCTCTGAAACTGGAGCTCTGTCGGTACCAAAATCACTGCGAGAGCCAAAGAGGGAGATTTCTATGGCCCGAACGCCTTCAGGTCCAAAAATGATTCTTTGGCCTGTTTTTTTACTGGCTCCAAAGGTGGAACAGTAGCAGAAGTTCTCTTTCCTGGTTTCTTTCTGGTCTGGAAGGCGGAGATTTCGGAATAGTTTTAAAGGTACTCTGATTCTCTTCCAAAGCCTCAGAGAATTGAGTTTTTAATAAGCCTCTTACTATGAGTTTGTTCCTTCTTTCCATCAGTACCCTGAATCTAAAGGCATGACAGAAGGAACACAACTCCTGAAGGTGGACAGCACCTAAGCAATACACACAGCTGGTATGTCCATCAGTCAGTGACATTTTTTGACTGCATTTATCGCACTTTTTAAAACCCGAAGGTTTCACTTCTTTAGTATCCTTTAACATAATAACAAAAGTTAACACACAACCAAAGAAGCTAAACCAACTAGAAAAAAAAACAACACTTTTTTTTTTTAAATAATGGAAAGTTAACACGCAATCAACTAACTCTATTTGACTAATACCATAAAGAAAAGGAGCAGTTCTAACTAAAAATGAACTGACTCCTACTACAGAAGAAAAAAACTGAAAAAGAAGGCCCTCTAAGTTAAATGGGCCGAAGGGAGCCCTCTAACATAAACGGACTACCCAAAGGGAAAAACAGAGGAAAATTTGTCCAAAATCTCTCTAATTTAAATGAGTTTGGTGCCAGGATGGGGAAGAGCAGTCAGACAGGCCTAGCGGTAGAATGCCGGCCACCAGAAAAAACAAAAACAACAATAATGAACACTCAAAACTATAAAATACCAGTTCTAACAGCCTAAGTTTTCAAACTACAACAACAAAAATAATTTTCTAATAATTATGTAAAGCTAACAAAAAGAAAATATTCCACTTAGCCTAGAGCCTGAATGGAAGCACCCAATCTTGTTTAGCGGCAAATGAGATCTGGGTAATCTTCCCAAGCCAGTGGAAACTCTCGAGCTTTTGTATAGGCCGAGTTGGAACAGAGAACCCAACCAGCAATGAATGAAGGCAAGATAGGACAATATAACATCTCCTATTTATAAGAAAGTCAAGAAGAACATGATTAAGAACTACAGATCAATAACTCAAACATCCTATTATGTAAAAGCTTTGAGAGATGCCCAACTGAATTATTGTATACATCCAGAACAAATGTTTTGCTTTTCAATCTTAAGCAACATAGATTTATTAAGGGTAGGTCAACCTTAATGAATTTATTTTATTTTTATGACATAATTACTGAAGTTTTAGAACAGGGTTTGACACCTGGGGTTACATTCTTGTATTTGTCAAAAGCTTTTGATAGTCTTCCATTCAATGTGATTAAAAACACTCTTATAATGTTAAAAGTTAATGGTTATTTAGCAATCTGGGTTATGAACCGGTTGTGTAACAGGGAAAATGTGTACAATTTAGAGGAATATTATCTAAAGATTTATTAATACATTCAAGTATACAGGGTTCTGTTCTAAGACCCATACTATTTAATATGATTGTTCTCCACAATACCGAAGAAAAAAGTTTTGGTTATACAAATATGAGGATGACTGAAAAACTGGTTTCATATTGCAAGACGACAATGATCATTTTATATTAAATAATTACAGGAAAAATATTGTGGGATTGGTCAATAACACCAGAATTAAAATTTAATCCAGAGAAATGTAATATTATACATTGCAGTAATAAATTGTTACATTAGCCCATTTATCAACATCCTCCTCGAAGGATATGGATAATTATCTAGATCTGGAAATTATGATAAATTCTAAATTAACATTTGAAGACCATAGTAAGATTGCTTGTAATCAAGCACTTAGAAAATGTGTTATTTCTTTGGTACATTGACAACTAGAGATGAAGAATGTTTAATTCCTATTTTCAAATCCTTTATAAGATCAGTGTTGGCATATAACAGTGTTTTCTGTTCATATATACAGGTAAAATTAAGTAGACTGGAAAATGTGCAAAACAATTATGAAAAGAATTGACACTGTTAAGAATCTGGATTATGAAAATAGATGTAGACAGTTAAGATTACATTCTATAAATTAAGGATATACAAGAGGGAAGCTCATACTAGCCTAGCATGTATTTAATGAAGCAGTTCTGCTAGCTATATTTAACAGAGAGATATTTACAAGTAATAAATCACTATGTCACAGTAATGTAAATTTCCAGACATGATTACGTAAAACCAAAATAAAATAAATAAATGGCTATTTTTGGGGAATAATATTCTTGTTTATATTCACTTAACTAATAACCTGAAAACTTTTAAGAAATCTTTGGATAATTGGATGGAGGACAGAGTATATGAACCATACGTGAAGGAATCTGTGTTCCTAAGTGGATATTAGGTCTGAACACTCTATTAAAGCTTATGAACTTTGTCTACATAGATGTTCTGGATTCTTGTTGCAAAGCTAATGAGAAAAGACAAAGATGATATGCCTAGTATCAGAAACTGGATTAAAAACAAAGAAAAAAATTGCCCTCTGCATTTCTCACCTCTCTGCAACTTAATTATTCTAAATCTAAGGTCAAGCATACTTGGCAAAAAGGGCATGTATTTTTCTTGAGGTTGCTCTTCCTTGCAGTTTGTCCTAACTATGCAAAAGCAGAGCTTCAACTTTTGCACAGATAAACCAATATACTGCAGGTACTTACTGTCCATGTTAAAATCTTCACTGATTGTATTTAATAACCAATAGTCATATTCTTGTCATTTTCTTTCCTTATGGCCCAGACTGCAAATAAAAATGTCCTGTACACATCATTACAGCTATCACTTTAAAAATAATAGATACATTCATACAATATTTAACAAAATATGTCAATACTAATGAAAGCAATTGGGCAAAACCGTAAGTCATGAATTACAAAGAAAGACAATCCCTTCTTTCCCTCTAGCAAGGATAGGCTACTTAGGGTAAAAATCAGCACTCTTACTTCTACTCTGTGGGCATTTGACCTCAAACATTAGCATCTGGCAAAAGCACAAGTAAGGAAAAAAACAACTTGCCATACCCTACTTTACTCTGTGTAAGTATCCCCAACTGCTAAATATTGCAGTTAAGTTTATCTTTGGAATACTCAGAAAAGGCACAAATTGATTTCTCAATGCAAAAAAAAAAAAAAGTGTACTCAGCAAAGTTATACATTTTTAATTGAACCACAATACAGCTATTTTATTTTTGTACTGTAGCTCTTATAGCGATAGCAATAAGCCATTACACCTTCTACTATTAATTATTTTAACTTAATTCACTTGAGTGTCTCATTCATTTATGATAAATTTACCCACTTAACAGTTTTAAACCCTCACCAGTTGTGTACTTCTGCATTGTGCTTTGTCTTCCCTAGGAAAAAGAAAAGGGCTGGCATAACCCAATACAAGACACACTTGGCTGATAGTTTTCTGACTCACTTCGGGAGGATAGCTAGCATTCTGCTCATCTACCTCCTAAATGGCTACTTATTCATTGAGTCATACCCTTTCACCCTTCTTAGCCAGTACCACACACACAAACTACACACCCATCTCTGCCCGATTACCTTTTCCTCTAGAGCTAGCTATGTTTTTTGTTTTTACTACTAGCTGCTTTGGCTTGGTATGCCTTATTTTACTACTGTAATTTATTTGTTTGCACTGTAGCGTGATGTCAGGGATTGGATAAGTTATGTGATGTGTTGTACTGCTGAATGTGATTATTATGAACTAACACATTATAAAAATCTTGTTCTGTGGGATCTAAACTATTTTAATGATGAATATGAATATTGTGGATTAACACAGCAAGCCTTTTACTTAGGATTCTCTTGTCACTTTTTCTTTGCCTATACTTTAATAACAATCCCTGGTAGGGAAGGCAGTCTCTAGCCTGCAGTCCAAAGGCCTTCTTTGACCTCATCATGTTCTATTACCTTTCCCTGTCTAGTTATTTCCTCCAAATGCACTGGTTCTTTTGTCAGCTTTCTCCAGTAAATTCCATCCCCCTCTTGCACATTCTCTGTACCCCTACTTCCAGTCATCCCTATTAACAAAATCTTATTGTTCCATTATCATGTTGGCTTAGTTCGTAGAACACTTTCTGCTACTTTATGAATAGAATATTCTGTAAGGCTATTATTCTACTAAAGGATCTGCTTCCAAACTCCCACTCTTTCCTTATTTCTTGAAACCCCCCTGCATCATCATCTCTTTCCACTTTGAATAACAGCCTATAGCTTGTTTTATGTATATGACCCTTAATTATTTAGCTCTAAAATATCCCTTCAAATCAGATAATCCTACACCACCTTCTACCAGCAGAAAGATCAACTTATCCCATTTAACTCCTGCTTTCTTCCCCTCTCAGATAAATCCCTTCAACTCTTTATTAATTACTGTACACAACTCCTCTAGTTGATAAACATATGCCTGACCTGTATATAAACCTAAAGGGACTAAAACATTTTCACGGTCTGTGCCTTACTATCCATATCTATAAACAAGAGCTTCCAGTTTCTCAGTTTTTGTATTATCTTTTGTTTAGTCTCTTCCCACATATCCTTTGTTGCCATAACAGAATTCTTTTTAATCCACTCCTAAATACTTCATCTTATGTCTCCATAAATATGGGTACTGCTGAACCAATCCATGTGCGGGTTTATAATTTACGGCTATAGCCTTAGTTTTATCTTCATTAATTTTAGATCCCGAAGACTTGAAACTGTCTCAAAATGTTCCACAACACTGAGATGTCCTTTCCTGGATTTATCAGATACAAAATAAAATCATCTGCAAATAAAGCTAACTTTTCTTGATTACAATACAAATTATATCCTCGAATTTTTGAGTCCTTTATTTTCTTTGTCAATGGCTCTAAATATAAAGCAAATAAAGGGGAAAGAGGACACCCCAGCCTGGTTCCTCTTTTTAGACACAACTTATCAGACAGGAACCCTTCAACTTTAATTCTTGCCTCTGATCCTTCATACATCCTCCTAATTAACCTTATTAAAGTATCAGGGAATGCAAGTGCTTCTATTGCCCTACTCATAAAATCCTAACTTACTCTATCGAATGCTTTCTCTGCATCATGACCCAACAGCAACATCAGTGTTTTCTTATATTCTGCTTCCCTCTGGATTGTCATTGTTCTGTTAATAACGAAAGATAAAAACACGTAGGAGCAATACAATGAAGGGGCATAAAAGATTAGTGCCCAAGTAGATATTCCAACATAAACAGTCCAAACTTCAGCAAGCAAGCAGTCCAACTCCACCAAACAAACTAATAGTAAAGCTGATAAAAATATTTATTGACAAAAAGTATAAATCTTTTAAATTAAATAACGAGCTCATCACATTATCCATCAGAAGCAACATTTCATTAATATATATTCTCCTTAAAACCACATATTGCATTTCATCCTAAAAGCTAGAAAGCTAAAAGATGTGCCAACATATGCATACAAGCTTAATATGTCACTACAATAAAAAACTGTATATCATTTCCAAAATGCATTTCCTTACAATAGGATATATATATAATATAAACAATTCAAAACTTAAGAAATGCTGATATAAACACATGTACAAATACATATACATATCTCAGCATTATATATATTAAATAAAAAATAAAAAATTCTTCACATAGATTTTATCATTTAAAAACTGTCCACATAAAACAAGATAACAGTTGTAATAAATGAATACAGTATATTTAGATTAGTCATGTACAGAGATAGATAGAGAACTATTATAAAACGCAGGCAAAAAAATTTTTTACCTGGGTTTCAAACTTCTCTGCTTCAAAAGAGGTTTCAAGGGTACTTTACCATTCAACCCTGGCAATCTGTCTGCCCTGAGTTTAATTATCCACATTGTTTCTTTGGCTTCAGTACAGTTGAAAATATCACCTCTTCTATTTGTTGAATGTGTTTCATCTAAAATTTTAAACACAAAGGAATGATGTATATCAGTATCATGTTGACAGTCCTGATATGATATATGTGTTCTCGAATCCTGTCCTACAAGATGCTAAGTATACTACATTTTTTGTCATGCAATTACCACAAGCCTTCATATTAAATTCACCTAATCCAGCTGGATGTATAAATACTGAGTCTCTCGAAATATAAGAACAAAAGATGGAATTAGTACAGTGAAAGAAACCCCCTACCCCCCCTGTCCCCTAATCTGGCTGGGATAACATAAAAGTTTAGGGGGTACATGTGAAAAACCCCTACCCCCTGTCCCCTATAATCTGGCTTGGGATAACATAAAAGACTTTCCAAGTTCTTTTATTCTTATAGATAAACTTGGTCTTTCACCAGCTATTTCAAATCTTGGGGTCAACTGATAAAATGTGCCAGTGTTTCATATAAATATCTTTGTCCTTAGTATAGTATACTGGAAATTTAATATCTTGAGTAACTCTGCATACTCCATGGGTATTTCTTCCATCATCATTGCTCCCATTGACCATATACCTATTGGAAAAATATGGTTCTTAACTGAGGCATCTCCTCTGTAATCAATTGATAATCACTCTCTATAACCTCTATCATTCAACATCTCTTTAGTTCACTCACATCTCTTTCATAAACAACATCCTCAGGTGTATATCTTTTCACTATATTCTGATACACATACCCAGGGTGCACTGTACCTATGGTAGTAGTGTTCTTATATAAAGCGGTTTCGGTATAATCCAGTATTAATCAATACATCCAAAATGCCATGGATTCACCTGTGAAGCTCAAAAATCCATAAATGTGTCCATCTCTTTCATGAATGCTCAAACTGTGTGGATGTACCTCATGTTCCTTGTAGTATTACTTTGGAACAGAAACCTGTTCTCCCATTCAATCTCTGGAGAAAAGTTCTGTTGTAGAAGCAAAATATATTGGATTCCAATACTGTTTCCAATAACTCCATCAATAAATCTATACACTTAACCTTGTCAAGAGTGCATATACAATTCCTAACCATATCAATACCTACTCTGTTCGGTATCATGGTAAAAAGTGATTTCACATCCATGGTGGCAAACAGGACATCTCTTGTATCAAGGGATGTACCTGCATGCTCATACAAATCCAATAAGAACTGTTTGGTGTCTTTAAGTATATGTGGGTATAAATCAACTATAGGTCTCAGCTCACTTTCTATAAAAAAAATAGAGGGTTCTGTGGACCATCCCTCTGCCGCGCCACTATAGGTCTCAACGGTGGCAGAGTAGGATGTTAAGTCCTTGTATAACTGGTAACAAAGGATTTTGCACAAATAAAAAGTTAAACATGGACTGATCTATAATACCTTCTGTATATAACTGATTCAACTTCCCTTTAATGTCCATAATAATTTTATCAACCCTTTCATTATTAATCTCTTCAGTATCCAGAACTTTTGTACGAGTGGCAGAAACTGAATATCGAGGTAAGCCTCAACTACATGAGGTTACTTAATAAATTTTTCAGCCCCATTGAAGACACGTTGAGACAGAATATTAGATATCCTGCAGTAGTAGTTGATGAAACTTGTAATCTGTTGTTGGACAATGTTGTGCAGTGTGAGAAAAGAATGTTGAATCAAAAAAGAACTAAACTTGTGAGGGACAGCAATGATTTTAAAATGGGCCACATCTTCACCTGGCCCAGAGGAACAGTAGATATGAATATTAATACTGCATCAAGAGTAGTTTCTACTGCTCGTGCTGATAGACATGTTAATAATGTCAATAGTAATGATGTTAGAGATACTGATAACCATGTTAATGTGAATGTCACTAATGTATTATCTAACGCTTTGATGGATGCACAGGATGATGAAGCAACTGTTACTAATAGACATGAAAACAGTGATTCACGTAACATGGATGTTACCGATAGTAACACTTTAGGAAGGAAAGATGGGTTTATCCCACTAGAACCTGAAGTAGTGGTTAGGAGGAAAATATCGAATGTTGCTGTACACAAGATTAATGAGGGAATTAGTGTAGTAAATGATCATGTTGTGAATACCAAAGAGGTAAACTCGACACAAGGATTCAACAGTAATAACCCTTTTCCTATCAGAACTATAGTGAGAGAAAGATGTCCATAGAGAGACAACCCAACAGGGATTTAAAGAAAATGTGGCAAGGGAGAAATACAACCTAGTGGTGAATTTGTCAAGCTATGAATTAAATGAAGATGAAATATCCATTCTTATTATCTTTCATTCCAACTACTTTTAGTTGCTATGAGGAAACCTTCGAGATTTCAAACTGTTTATTAGAAATTTATCTCTGAGGATATCCTTTGATGGAGTTTGTCCTCACAACGTTAAGGAGAAGGAGAGGACATATATATATACTATACACCCATTAGTTGCTGCATATAGCAAGTTAGGGGAGTGAGATATGATATAGAAAAAAAAAAAATTAATTAAAGAGCATAAAATTTAAATATAATTTGAGCTACAAACAGCGGATAGTGTTGAACCGTATTTGACTTAATTATCAAGAAAGAAGACATGTGAGAATGTTATTCTTGAATGAAATTCTAAAAGAGATTAATAATGAAAGGGTTGATAAAATTGGACATTAAATTAAAGGGAAGTTGAATATATTATATACAGATTTATAGATAGATCCCATGTTTAACTTTTATTTGTGCAAAAATCCTTTGTTACCAGTTATACAAGGATTATAGAAAAGAGAGAGAGACTTAGTTGATTTATTTATACATATACTTAAAGACACCAAAACAGTTTATATTTGGATTGTATGAGCATGCAGGTACATCCCTTGATACAAAGAGATGTCCTGTTTGCCACCATGGATGACAGAGAGTGTATGATATGTTAGGGAATTTGTATATGCACCTGACAAGGTTAAGTGTATAGATTTATTGATGGAGTTATTGGAAACAGTATTGGAATCAATATATTTTGCTTCTGAATGGGAGAACAGGTTTCTGTTCCTAATACTTACAAGGAACATGTAATGGATGACCTCTTCTTCTGGAGAGAGTACATCACACAAGTTTGAGGCATTCATGAAAGAGATGGACACATTTATGGATTTTTGAGCTTCACAGGTGAATGGTCCCATCAGTGCATTCCATTTTTTATAAGAACACACTACTACATAGGTACTGATTATCAATTGATTACAGAGGAGATAGCAATGATGATGGAAGAAATACCCATGGAGTATGCAGAGTTACTCAAGATATTAAATTTGATATTTATATGAAACACTGGCAATTTTTTTATCAGTTGACCCAAGATTAGAGAAATAGCTGGTGAAAAAGTTTATCTATAAGAATAAAAGAACTTGAAAGTCTTTTATGTTATCCCAAGCCAGATTCTTATATTCGAGAGACTCAGTATTTATACATCCAGCTGGATTAGGTGAATTTAATATGAAGGCTTGTGGTAATGCATGAAAAAAAATGTGTATACTTTAGCATCTGTAGCCTCTGTCCGGCATTCTATCATGATACTGATATACATCATTCCTTTGTGTTTAAAATTTTAGATGAAACACATTCAACAAATAGAAGAGGTGATATTTTCAACTGTACTGAAGAAAGAAACAATGTAATAAATTAAAGGCAGGCAGAAGACAGATTGAAGTTGAATGGTAACCCTTACCTTGAAACCTTTGAAGCAGAGAAGTTTGAAACCCAGGTAAAAATTTTTTTATAATAGTTCTCTATCTATCTCTGTACATGACTAATCTAAATATACTGTATTCATTTATTACAACTGTTATCTTGTTTTATGTGGACAGTTTTTAAATGATAAAATCTATGTGAAGAATTTTTTATTTTTTATTTAATATATATAATGCTGAGATATGTATATGTATTTGTACATGTTATATCAGCATTTCTTAAGTTTTGAATTGTTTATATTATATATATCCTATTGTAAGGAAATGCATTTTGGAAATGATATACAGTTTTTATTGTAGTGACATATTAAGCTTGTATGTATGTTGGCACATCTTTTAGCTTTTCTAGCTTTTAGGATGAAATGCAATATGTGGTTTTAAGGAGAATATATATTAATGAAATGTTGCTTCTGATGGATAATGTGATGAGCTCGTTATTTAATTTAAATTTTGTGTATATATACTTGTCAAGCATACACTTTTGTAAAGGTCTGAAGAAGCATCCAGCTTAAAAAGCTTACCTATGTCAATAAATATTTTTATCAGCTTTACTATTAGTTTGTTTGGTGGAGTTGGACTGCTTGCTTGCTGAAGTTTGGACTGTTTATGTTGGAATATCTACTTGGGCACTAATCTTTTATGCCCCTTCATTGTATTGCTCCTACGTGTTTTTATCTTTCGTTATATTTTTATTGCTGCTGTACACCAAGGAGCATTAACTTTTGGCGGAGCACACTATTTTTATTACATTGTTCTGTTAATGCTGTGAAATGTTTGCCTCCCCTCCACAAAACCATTCTGACCCATATCTATACATGTTGGCAATAACTTTGTCATTCTTTTAGCTAGTACAGACATAAGCACTTTATAATCATGCTTTTAAAAGGAAATAGTTATATATGAAGCTGGGTCTGACAGGTCTATACTGTCTTTAGGTATCACAGCCACCACAGATTTCTTCCAAGATATTTGTGCTTCCTTTCCTTTTGAAATAGTATTAAACAAAATCTTCCAGATCTTTATTTTCTTGCCTCCTAACTTCCAAACTTCCACAGGAATACCATCTGTTCCTAGAGACTTTCCTGCAGATTGACTTTACATTACTGTTTTTGTCTCATCAACTCCTATCTTAAGTGCTAATTCAGGAGCCTCATCTACACTAACCTTTGCATAATTAAGTCTCCCATAAATATTTCCATTTGTACTTTTTCCTGATTTCCACAATCCTCTGCTTTATACAAATGTTCATAACATTTTCAAAACATCTTTAATACTTCTACAAGATCTCTGGTTATTTTTCTTGTTATAGGCTACCTATGTCTGGTGACGACCCTTTCTACTTTCTGTTGCCTAAATTGTTCTGCTAAATGTGTTTGTGTCCTGGAGATATTATAAAGAAATAGTTGCGTAACAGCAATCTTTCTAAACTTATGCATATTATTCAAATAATTCTTTATTTTCTTTTTAGCACTCTGCAGTTGAACCTATTCTTGTTCTGTGAGATTCCCCTTTTTCTGCAATACTTTACCTTTGTCAGCCCCTCTAAGTAATTCCTATTACTTCTTAACCATATCGCTTTCTCTTTGAGTTCTACCATATTTTTAAACTCCATTTTGCATTTTATTACACTTACTAGCTATAAGTTCTGATGAAATTCCTATCTTCCCTAATACCTCTCAAATAATTTGTAAAACCCATTCCTTAAATTCCTCTATTTTTAACATGTAGATGGGAAAATGCCAGTGTCGCATTCTTACCTCATTATCCTGTATTTTTATCTTAATTTTTTATTGGTGCATAATTTGAAGTTGTTATTGGACATGTGTAAATGATTTCAATTAAAGGCACAAGTTCCTGTGAAATATACTGTGTAGTCTAGCTCCATTATTGTAACTTGGGGAATAATATGTCCATTTTTAGGACTCCTACTACTAAACTCATATCTTCCATGCCAAATATTTTCATAAATTTCTTCAGAACCCTACCTTTTTGTTACATTTTCCCTCTAGGTCCCCCAGATACATACTCACTGTTGCAAATCAAGTTTCAGTCCCTACCTTAAGTAATATTCCCTGCTGAAAGATGGTTATTTCTCTCAAAATTTTCTTAAGCTCCATAACAGTTGTTTTTGATGGAATATAAATACATGCCAGTGTAATCATCATCCCTTGCCAATAGCACCTTACTATCACAAATTTATCATTTTGAGTTTTTCCTCTTCTATCACTATTGGAGGTCCTATATCAATTAGTATAATTACTCCCTTTTTACTCTGTCCTTGTTATTAGGCTATCACTCCTGAAAACATTTCTTTGTCAAATTCACATGTTCATTTCTTACCAAATATGTCTCCTGTAGCACTGTTATTGGTACTATGCATTTTTTAATACAATTCAATACTCTTTCTTTTTTGTCTATTATCTTTAAGTTCATTTATGTTCCAAGATAATACAGGCAGCATAGACACTATAATAAAAAGTTATTGTTCTCACCTAGTATATATGACAGTTTTTTTTAAATGTATTATTTCCAACTTGTGTGTTATATGCACACACTAATGTTCGTCAGGCTGATCCTTTACACAGCTGTTTCTTGACCTCTCCATTTGAACCTATAGCACACATACAAGACTTTTTGTTTCAATGAAAACCTTCAAACAAAAAACTAAGTACATTTTCAGAACATCTACTTGGACTATTAACTTAGAAGAAGCACATAAACCTATATGCATCTTCAGAAAATGAAGTTTAACCCTCCAGACAGGAAAATTGCCTAAAATTGACAGCTGCACCCACAGCCATTACCTAACCTAAAATTAAGGTTATCCATGCTAAAGTGCATGTTACAGCTTGTGTTCCCATGTACACTGCTTGGAATCTGTTATTTTCTTATCTCTATTCCCATCCCAGATGTGAATTACAGCTTGTATGCTTTCAGAAAACATTAACTTTTAGCCCCAAAAAAGTGCACTGGTTATCATTAAATAAAATTAAATTATATACTGCTCTACAAAGTGCATTAAAGTATTATGGCTGCTAGGGAAGCTGATATCTCTTATTCATGTCCAATAATTTCAGACTTTATTTTTCACTGAATTACTTGCCCTTGTACCTTTAAATTTTGCATTACCCTCACCAAAGAATGCTCAGAACTCTCAGGATTAACTGCTTGTACTTGCAGACAGAACATCTCCATGGAAATGTCAGCAGTAAGAAAAAAAAATGAAAGCTGCAGACGCATGAAGGGATATTTTTTTTCAGTTTCAGAATAGAATGCACAACTGACTTCAGCTGCATAGGTTTTGATTCCCACTAACATTTGCTAATGAATAAAAGCTAATATCATTGCATATACAAGAAAAGTACAGTTGTGTACCTACCATAAATGTAGATGTTCAAGTGTATTCACTGTTGCAGTCATTACACTTGGGTTATCCTGCTGGCAGGCTACCCGCAGTCGGCCTGAATTCCAAAGTCCTGGTCCGGCGTTGGTTGCTGTCACCTCTTCCCTGACGTCAGTGCGCCAGGGGTATATAAGATGCAGCCGACGCCATTTTCTTCAGTTTTTCTTGCCCCAGATGTCAGGTGCCCCCAAGAAGGTAGACAATGCATATTGCTTATAAAAACATACACTAAAATAAACAATACCTTCATCTACAAGCAAATACCACATAGGTTGTATAGGATAGAGAAGTATAGATAAGTCCTAGCAAAGAAAGGGGGATGGAGGGTAGGTAACCTGGACTGCAACAGTGAATACACTTGAACATCTACATTTATGGTAGGTACACAACTGTACTATGTTCGTGTTTCACTGTTGCAGTCATTACACTTGGGTTGAATCCCAAAGCTGAGGTAGGGTGGCTGGGTCTAAATAGGATTAGGAGTGGCTATGAGGCCCTGCAGAACTGCAGTGGCAAAGCCTGCTCTGGATTTAGAGTAAAGAGGTAAGTGATAATGCTTGGTAAAAGTGTGCACTGAACTCCAAGTTGCAGCCTCCAAAATTTCTTTGGTTGGTACTCCTCTGAGAAAGGCTGCTGAAGTGGCTGCTGCCCCAGTAGAATGTGGCCTAATATTCTTAGGCACTGATTTGCCATGCTGTGCATAGCAAAAACAAATGCAGTGTCCTATCCATTTTGAAATAGTCTTTGAAATAGCCTTTCCTTGTGATCCTGCAGCATATGCTACAAACAGTTGCTCAGTTTTTCTGAAAGCTTTTGTTTTGTCCAAGTAGAAGCGTAGCTGCCTGTGCATGTGTGCAGCAGTCTCTCTCCTTTATTCTGGGTATTTGGATAAAATGTTGGCAAATGAATGGTTTGGTTATGAGCCACACTGAATACTACCTTTGGCATAAATGTTGGGTTTATCCTTAGAGAAACCCTGTCCGGATGAAAAATGATAAAAGGTTCCACTGCCATTAATGCCTGTAACTCTGAGACTCTTCTTGCTGAAGTTATTGCTAGGAGCAGAGCAGCTTTCATTGATAACTATTTTATCTCAGCTGTATTGGCTGGCTCAAAAAGAGGCAGTGTGAGCTTTTCCAAGACAAAGTTGAGGTCCCATGTAGGTATCAGTACTCTCCTTGGGGGACTTATGTTTTTTGCCCCTCTGAGGTACTGTCTTAGTAGTGGATGTGAGAAAATAGGACGTTCCGTATTGCAATGAGCTGAAATGGCAGAGGCATGGATCTTAATTGACGAGAAGGACAGGCCTTTGTCCAGCATCTCAGTTAAGTATTGTAAAATCTGCAGAATATTTAGAACAAGTGGTTCAAGTCCTTGTGCCAGGTTCCAAGCACAGAATCGCTTCCATTTTTCTGCATACAATTTCCTGGTGCTGGGCCTCCTGGCTTCCAAAATGACATCCATAACAGCTTTAGAGAGAGGTGTGTTCTGAGTGGCTATATTATTTGCCATGCAGCCAGATTTAAGGTTCTGAGTTGGCTGTGCAGGATCTGATTGCTTTGTTGAGTCAGAAGATGAGGAATTTGAGGTAAAGTCCAGGCTGGGCCTTGAGACAAGCTATTTAGGATTGGGTACCAGTGCTGCTGTGGCCAGTCTGGGGCAATCAGAATCATTTTTGGCTTCTCGTGTCTGACTTTTAGGAGAACCTTGGGGAGGAGAGGCAGTGGTGGAAAGGCATAAACTGTTAGGGTTTTCCAGCTGAATGATAGAGCATCCACTTTCCATGCTTGTGAGTGATAAGTCCTTGTGCAGAATCTCTGTAGTTGGCTGTTGTGAGGGGAGGCAAAAAGATCTAGGTCTGGGCATCCCCATTTCCTTATCATCATGCTGAAAACCTGTGGATCTAGTTTCCACTCGTGAGGGTCCATGAGGTTTCTGCTTAGTTCGTCTGCCAGAGTGTTTTTCTTTCCTGGCAGGAATTGTGCCTGCAGATGTACTTGATAGGTCAGTGCTGTGTTCCACAAAGTCATGGCTTGCCTGCAGAGAGGGTAGGAATGTGTGCCCCCTTGCTTGTTTATGTACCACATAACTGTAGTAATGTCCGTCTTTAGCAATAGTTGTCCTGGATGTAGTAGATCCTTGAAGGCTGACAGGGCATTCTGTACAGCTAGCATCTCTTTTTCATTGATATGAAGATGCATTTGGTCCGCGGGCCACGTGCCCTGAATACATTTTCCTGCCATGTGTGCCCCCCAGGCATAATCCGATGCATCTGTTGTTAGTGTCTGCCTGGCTGTGGGTAAAGTGAAAGGCTGTCCCTTGTTGTGGTGACAGGCCAGTGCCCACCATCGAAACTCCTGTTGCAGGCAAGGAATAAGAGTTATTATTGTTTCCAGCCTGTGGCAATGTTGAGTCCAAACACTTTTTAGATAACACTGTAGCTTCCTCATATGCAGTCTTGCATATGGAATTAGCAGAATGCAGGATGCCATGAAGCCCAAAGCCTGCAGAATTTTTCTTGCAGGTAGCTGTGTCTTTGTTGCCATCATTTGAAAGTAATGAGTCAGTTGCCTTTGTGTGTGTGGCGTGAGATAAGCCATCTGGGCAGTTGTATTTAAGCTTGCACCCAGGAATATTATCTCTTAAGAGGGCACTAGTTTTGCTTTCTTTTCGTTTACTGTGTACCCTAGGAAAATTAGTAATCTTTTTACAAACGCCAGATGCTTTAGCAGAATGTCCTTGCTTTCTGCTTGACTAAGGCAGTCGTCCAAGTAGGGATATATTTGAATTCCTTTTTGTCTGCAAAATGCAATTACTGGTGCCAGGCATTTTGTGAAGACCATGGGCGCAGTAGATAAGCCAAAGGGCAGTGCAGAGAATTGGTAATGCATTGAGCCAGCTATGAATCTGAGGTATCTTCTGCAAGATTGTCTGACTGGGGCATGCAGGTATACCTCCTTGAGGTCCAAAGTAACTAGCCAAGCCTTCTTGCCCAGCATGGGTAGAAGTTGTTGCAGTGTCAACATTCTGAATTTTGGAATGCCCAGGAAAGTATTTAGAATAGACAGGTCCAGTATTGGTATCCAGGTTTTGTCCTTTCTGGGTACCAAAAAAGTCTTGAGTAAAATCCTTGCCCCTGCTCTTGCTGAGGTACTTTTTGAATAGCCCTCATGTCCATGAGAGCAGAAATTTGGTTTTGTGCCTCTGCCCATTGATTGTGTGGCAGGTCTGGCATACCTTTTGACCTTGGTAGGGTGTGAAAGTAGAACCTGTAACCCTGAGAAACAATATTCAGTACCCATTTGTCCTGGGTGATCATGTGCCAATTTTGTGAGAAAAGTGCTAGTTTTCCCCCTAAGGGTGCTGCCAAAATTAAGTGCTTGGCATTTGTAGAGAAAAGTCATTCGGCCTGTTTCCTATAAAGTTGTGATTTGTCTTCTCCGCCTTTGGGGGCTGAAGCACCCCATTGTTTAGGTCTGTATGAGCCTTGGGGCTGAGATCTGCCTCTTGGGCATCTGTATCTGCCTCTTTGTGGCCTGTCTGACACTGGAAAGGACCAATTTTTAGAAGGCCAGTTCCTGCTAAATCTAGGTGGCTGTACCTGTAAGAAATCCTTTATTGTCTGCACTGATTTTGCTTTATCCTCCATTTTCTTTAACACCTCTTCTGCCTTAACACCAAAGAAAGTATCATGCTGTAATGGAGCATCCAATAATTTTGCTTTAACATGATCAGGTAAACTCTGTTCTTTCAACCAAGCATGCCTTCAAATGACAGAACCTTTAACTGCGGCTGTGCAAGATGCCTCTAATGAATCAAAACCACATTGCAAAGTATGCTTTCCCACTTGTTCAGCTGCATGAAATAAATCCTGCATTTCCTTGTTCTCAGGACATTCAGAGCTTGTAAGCATTTTCTGTTTTAACAAAGATATTTAAGCATGTGAAGCTGGCAGTTTAAAGCCCTTACAGCTAAAGTAGCAGAGGTGTAAACTTTTTCCCCCCATCTGTCCAGTGCTCTAGAATCCGTATCAGAGGGAACAGGGTTTTTTTGCAGTGGATGCCTTGACCCCTTTGGGACCCTGAGAAATAGTTTCTGGGTCAGCAGCAGGGTTTTTATAAAGAAATTTATGAGAATCTGGAACCCTGTAGTACCTATCTGGCTTAACTGGAGCACGGGGTAAAGAATCAGGAGACAAACTGGATTCAGAAAATACACCATCAACAACATCTAGTACAGGGGGATAGCAAGAGGCCTGTGCTGAGGCAGTAAAAGAAAATCTCTTAGCCTTTTCTTGGATTCTGAATAATCCTGGCTCTCCCAATGGAAATGCTCCCTCATGGTATGCAGGGTTTCCCCAAAAGAGTAGTCCTCAGGAGGAGAGGCTGAAGGGATAGATTCTTCAGAATCAGAGTCCTCACATTGAGGAAGAGAATATCCCTGTTCTGAAGAGGAATCAGAAGAAATAGAAACCTGGTCAGAGGAGTCATAGTCAGCGTCTTGCCTAGGCCTTTTATCAGGAGGGGGGATGAGAACCCCTGATCAAAGTAATTAGGTCCTCAGCCATTTTGGGCATCTGTTTCTTTGGCATGGATGACTGTCCAGGAGAATGCTGTACTTGTTTCTTTTTCTTTAAAGGTGTTTTAGACTTTGCCTTGGCTGCTGAAATGGTCTTGATAGTAAGCTGTGTAGGTCTGAAAACACCCTCAGAAGCCGATGCCTGCTCAGTGGCTCCGGACCCATCTGAGGGAATTGTTTCCATAGGCTCAATACCTTGAGTTTCCAGAGGCCTGGCTGTTTCCACGTGGGAGTCGGAGGCGGCCTGTGGCTCTGAGGTAGTGGGTGTCAGGGGCTGCGAAAGTGCCTCACTGAAAACCGGTGAATGGCCTAGAAGAGGCTTCGTCGTCGGTTTTGGAACTGAGATGCCTGTCTTTCTTTGTCCTTGCGCTTTTTATGAACTCCGGTCGTCGGTTGTTCCGACGGCATTATATAGTTAAACCTTTGGCCAAAATAATGTAAAGCAAAATCGAACAGATGCTTAATAGTGCGTTGGTTAAATCTAGCACAAAACTAGAAAACTAGCAACGTCGTGGTCAGGGCCTAGGCAAGGAATACAGTAAGAATGAAAATCCTTATGAGGTATTTGCTTCCCACAAGAAATACAATTGTTAACTTTTACTGACATCGGTCTGGAGCAAGAAAAAGTTTCCCCAACAGGGTACTTAGCTTTATTGAAGACTTCACATCTGAAATTCAATTTCGAAAATCTCAGGAGTCGGCCGACTGGCACTTGCAAACTGCTTTTGCTTTGGGCTCCGCGCGGCAAGAAAGAATGAAGAAAATGGCATCAGCTGCATCTTATATACCCCTGGCGCACTGACGTCAGGGAAGAGGCGACAGCAACCGATGCCAGATAAGGACTTTGGAATACAGGCCGACTGTGGGTAGCCTGCCAGCAGGATATCCCAAGTGTAATGACCGCAACAGTGAAACACGATGAACATCTTAGCACTTCCCATTGCCTTCATCATTTTTTGCCTTATTTTTCAAGCCTACTTACTTACAAAAGCACATATTTATAGATTAAGCCAAGGACATTAATCAAGACATTCACCTTTGTAAAAATAAGAAAAACTATCTTAACTCTACATATAATATAATTAGTGCACTTTTACACCCCATCACTTACCCAGCAGCCCAAAGTCACAGCATATTCACATAAACTTGCTACTGTCCAGCCTTTCTTCACTGATAACTAAAAAAGTACTGTTTTTTTTCTTTAATATCTTTAACATGTACAACAATCAAAAACAATGAGAAAAAAGATCACAGATGAAAACCAATTGGTTAAAAAAACGCAAACAGAAAAATCTGGCAAAGCTAGTCTTTCCACTACGTGATATCTTAAATCTCTTGTAACAGAGGCAACATGAGCTATATGCAAATTACCCTTTAAGGATATCAAGGTGTTTCAGTTATAAATGGCAATTCTGGATATCCATATCTTTTTCATTTACTTTTAATTCTATTTATGGACAATTTCAGGCCAATACAGATAAACCCTCTAGCTGTGGACACGCATGTTTCTGCCTTCTTATGATATCATCAGTATAGCATAAGAGGAATGTTTAACTTTTGGAAACACAGGGTTGTCATACCCAACTAATATCCATAAAAATTAGGGTGTCTACAAAATATCCTAACTAGCAAACTAAATCAATGAGTAAAAAGGTCACACAGGAAAACCAACTGGCTAAAAAACACAAAAAGAAAAATCTAGCAACGCTAGACTTTCCACTGTGTAATACCTTAAACCTCTTGTAACACAGGCAACATGGGATATATGCAAATTACCCTTCAAGGATATCAGGTGTTTCAGCTACATAGCAATTCTGAATGTCCGTGACTTTTTCTTTTAAGTCTCTTTATGGACAATTTCAGGCCAATAAAGCCAAACCCACTAGCTGTGGACATGCATGTTTCTGCCTTCTTATGGCATCATAAGCACAGCATAAGAGGAATGTTTGACTTTTAAAAACACAGTGTTGTCATACCCAACATTCAGAATTACCATTTAGCTGAAACATCTGATATCCTTAAAAGGTAATCTGCATACACCCAATGTTGCCTCTGTTACAAGAGGTTTAATGTATCACACAGTGGAAAGTCTACCTTTGGTAGATTTTTCTTTTTGTGTTTTTTAACCAATTGGTTTTCCTGTGTGACTTTTTACTCATTGTTTTAGTTTGTTAGTTGGGATATTTTGTAGACACCCTAATGTTTATGGATATCAGTTGGGTATGATAACCCTGTGTTTCTAAAAGTCAAACATTCCTCTTATGCTGTGCTGATGATGTCATAAGAAGGCAGAAACATGCATGTCCACAGCTTGAGGGTTTGATTTTATTGGCCTGAAATTGTCCATAAATAGACTTAAAAGTAAAAGAAAAAGTCATGGACATTCAGAATTGCCATTTAGCTAACACACCTGACATCCTTAAAGGATAATTAGCATATAGCCCATGTTGGCTTTGTTACAAGAGGTTTAAGGTATCACACAGTAGAAAGTCTAGCTTTGCCAGATTTTTCTTTTTGTGTTTTTTAAAACTTACAGCAATCCCTGAAATGCTACACTATGAAATGTTTTATACAAGCACTATTGAAAGCAAAAAATGTTTTACTTAAAGTTACTTTTTTCCCCATTTCAATCTCCTTCTAAACATCAATGACAAAGTCGGGCACATGCTTTGTAGTCTATCCACAAGTTTAACAAAGTCAACAAAAGTTCAATCTTTCTCAGCTCTTTTTTCTTGCAAAGCCATATTTCACAAATGTGAGTGATGCTTTAACATCTCACATTCATTAATTTCAATGTTGCTGGTCTTCTTCCGGTCTATCTTCATCTCCTAACACCAAGACTCTGGGTCAAGTCCAAGGTACTCCTGATTCTTCAAGTCAACTCCTTTGTTTTTTTCTGTCCTTCGAACATTTTTCTTTTGAACATTGGAAAGGGTTTCATTGGCAAGGTCTTTCTATGAGCTTTATTGTCAGAATAATGGGAAGCACAGCCCCCTTCTGTTTGACGCCTTATTTTTTGATCAAAAAACTTTTATATTTCCTCTTAGCTTGTTCTGCATCAAAAATGTCTCTGATCTTCCAGGAAAAAATATTATGTAGACAGCTGGATACAGCAGCTTGAATCTCACAGCTGCCTCTCAACATTCCCTGATTGCTGGGATAAAATGGTTTCTCTTCTGCCTGGTGTACAGTGAATAACCTCTCACTCAAACATTTTGCTGTCCCCATTTTTTAATACTTTCACTTCTACAATAGTTTCATCAGAATCAACTCTTTCTGATCATATGATTACATCATTACTAATACAGGTCTTGGCTGTTTTCCGATGACCAGGTTTGGAGCATTCACCAGTGTGCCCCTTTCAATTAACAAATCATGCTGTGGAATACCAGTCCAGTTATTTATTTGTGCTTTCATAAAATTAAGACAGCCTGTTCCTTCCAGTTTCTCTGGTACAGAAGAAAATCTCAGGTTTTCTCTGCAAGCTCTGTCTTCCAAATCTACCAGTTTTTTTAAACAGCTCTTGAGAAATCTCATACTCAGCCAACCTTTTCTTCACTTAACTTTTGAATTTTACACTTTTTATCAGTTCATCTGACAGCTAGTTAAAGCTTCTTCTATTTTTCCATATTTTAGTTGTTTGAGTTTATGTACTCCTTCAATGTTTCATTTCATTTTATCACCTCTGAGTACATTTGCTTTATTATTTCCTCTAAATTAGTGGAAGCCATCTCTTGTACCAAAGTTGAAGCTTGAAATGCTTTTTTGCTGAACAGCTGCAGGATTCTTCCCAGTCAGTGTTTTGTCTGCACTCTTTTCTAGTTGATTTGCTTTCAGGTTATCTAAATTTCTTTCTTGCTGGCATCCAGGCAGTGTACTTACTAGCCAATAACACAATTTTCCTTAAGCTGGTAGACTTATTAGCTCTTATTTCTCATTTTCTTTTTTCATACTGAGAGAGTTGAAATTAAGGTGTTGATCAATGTGTAGCCATCTTAGAAGTCAAGTTTACTTTCTTCTTATGGAAAATATTAGAGAAAGTTACTTTGGATGAATTATTGTCAGAACTAGAAAGGCTGGGACTTGAAACCATATATCAGCATGCATATGTTTAAAACAGATCTATAAAACGTGTAGCATAATGTTCTATAATAATATAACAACAGCCGTACATGAAATTGCGTTTTGATGTAATGGTTGTTGTTATATAATTTATATAGACTTAACTCCAGCCCCTGATGAGATAATACAAAAAACACGGATTATTAAATTAGAACAACTAGATTTTGAAGCAGTCTTGATAAGACGGGTAGCAGCATGGCTTACAAACAGGACATGGCAAGTATACTGCAAATGGACAAGTGAATATTTAATACAGTACACAGTAATTGAAAGTGTAGATTCATTTTAGAACCTAGATATAAGGGTAGATCCACCTTTGAGTTTTTCTAATCATATCAACCAATTGGTTACTGACAGATAAACTAAATGCCGTAGATAAAGATTTGAACAATCTAGAAAATCAGAAATGATGAAATCATTGTTTGTAAGATACATTAGTGCAAAACTAAGTGTATAGCATAAAAACATGGAAACATTATAAGAAAACAAGTATGAGCAAATTTGAAAGAATATATTGGAAATATACCAAGAACATCCAGGGCACCTATGGATGTGAAATTTGAAGTTATCATGAAAGATTAAAATATCCGAACTTGTACAGTGCCTCATGCAGATATTTAAGAGGAACCTTATTCAGGTATATAGGGTATTTATAGATAACTACATCCAATAATGTTTGGGGTTATCAAAGAGTAATAGAAAATCATCAGACAACCTATATAGAAGATTACATAAGAATGAGAGATGTTCTAATTGATTTTAATTTTCTCACAGAGTAGTAGATGCATGATATAAACTATCAAAGTACATTAAAGCAGGCACTAGTTTAGATATTTTCAAAAACAACTCTGACACTTACTATGGGAATCACAGTTTTGGTATATTGCCAGTCAGGAAGGGCATTATTGTCTGTGCCCAAAATATTTGTAAGTATGTATGTATGAATGAATGTAGACCAAACTCCTTTTTAGGAAATAATTTCACCTTAGATCTTATTATCACCAATATCCAGAACAGATGTTTGCAAACAAAAGTACTGCCAAGTAGCATAAGTGACCAATACCTAGGTGTTCGGTATTATTCAGAACTACAAACATCTCCCCTACCTCGACCCATGTTAAAACAGCCCTAGATTGTTTTTTTGTCGTCGAAATTACTATTTTCGAACTTCCGTGTTCGACTATAGTACAGTCGATGTAGTGCCGTTCGACATTTCAATAGTAAACCTTTGTTACCATTAGTACGATCACGGTTACAGGATACCACTAATTTTTTTACAAATCATCTCAGAAACCCAGTTAGAACCAGATTGGCTAATGCGTACACTTGATGTAAGCGCCCTTTACACTAACATCCCTCACCAAGGAGGTTTGGAGGCTTTGGCTTATTGGCTGGAGGTGGCTGGCTTATATCAGTCTGATTACAACAAATTCTTGGTTGGCCTTGCAGAACATGTCCTCACCAATAACGTCTTCTTTTATCAAGAAACCTGCTATTGGCAAACAAAGGGTACAGCTATGGGGGCATCATTTGCCCCCATTTATGCTGATTTGTTCATGGCATTTGTTGAAAAGGACATCATTTATGACAGTCACAATAATATCTTTCTGAAATACATGGATATTTGGAGACGTTATTTGGATGATTGTTGGTTGGTATGGAAAGGAGAGACTAATGAATTGTTCGAATTTTTGTTGTATTTAAATAACAACAAATGGGGCCTTCAGTTTACAGTACACTATGATATCAACACCATTACGTTTTTGGATGTACTGATTAATAGACTACCAGATCATACATTAGACACCCAGGTATTCAGGAAACATCCTGAATACAATACCATCCTCCATGCCACCAGCTTTCACCCACCAAACATTGCTAGGAATATCCCAAAATCACAATTTATTAGAATGAAACATACATATTCTCATGAATCTTCTTTTCAGGAACATAGAAAAGACATTACCAATAGATTTAGATCAAGGGGGTACAAGATGGCACATGTTCTGCAGGCAAGCAATCTGGTCAACAAACTCAAGCGGGATGATTTGTTATGTTATAAAGAACACAATACCATGGTATCACAACCCATAAGGTTTACAACAACTTTTGGCAGGAATTCAGATACTCTAAAACAAAGCATACATAGACATTGGAACATCTTACAATACGACTCGGAATTATCCAACATTATACCAGACAGATGTCTTTTCTCATTCCGAAAGGGCAAGAACCTGGGTGGTTGTTTTAACCATTATAAACACCCACATGACAACAGGCTGTCTCAACATATACAGACTACATTAACAGGGGGGAATTTGATTGGCTGTTTTCCATGTGGCCATTGCAGCAATTGTGACAAAGTAAGCAAAAGTAAACAATTTACCAGTCGGAACTCTGCTGTAGTTTATGATGTCAATTTCTTTGCTAACTGCAGCACTGACTGGTTGGTAAATCTGGCTACGTGTACCTGTGGTTCCTTCTATACTGGGCAAACTTCACATCCCCTCAGACTCAGAATTTCTGAACACATAAGTAATATCAAAAACCAAAAGGTCCATAATGCTTTATATAAACATCATTTATTACACAAAACTGCAAAATTCTCTTTCATGGCAATTGACATCATAAGAGGTAATAAAACAGGTTGGCACTCACTTCTAAATTCTAAAGAAAAGAAGTGGATTGTGAAATTAGGTGGATTATTTCCACCTGGTATTAATGAACAATTCTAGGCTAAACCAATTAACTGTTCACAGAGTGTATTTAAACAACAACATTTGGATGATTGAATTTGCACTGAGGAAGGCTGTGTTTCTTATTCCAGCCGAAACCGGTCTGCCTTTTTGTTGTTTATGTTTTTTATTTCTTTTCAATAAAAATTTTGCTTCAGGCAACAGTTTGCTGGCTCACTACTTTTATCTTTTGGAATTTTGTCTTTGAGCCATGCAATTGCACTTGTGCAGGAGGTCTGGTTTTGATGCAGAAGAAAGGGAAACCATACTTGCCGAAGCCAATGTGGGGCAATCAGAATCATTCTGCTTCCCAAGGATTGAGCTTTCTGAATCACCCTTGAGAGAAGGAGAAATGGAGGGAAAGCATAGAGTAGACCGGAGGGCCAATCGTGAACCAGAGCATCCCTAGGTGACTCCCCCTGTGGGGGGATCAGCGTGAAGTAGTTGCTGCATTTTGCATTGAGAGGGCTGGCAAAGAGGTCGCAGCAAGGTTGACCCCACCTGCTGAAGATTTGCTCTGCAACCAGGCGATTCAGAGACCACTCGTAAAGCATAAGTATTGCTCTGCTTAGCCTATCCGCTATTACGTTGGATTTCCTCGGAATGTGCATCGCCACCAGAAACAGTTGGGAAGCTATTGCCCAATTCCACACTCGCATGGCCTCTCTGCATAGGGGGTAAGATCGGGAACCCCCTTGCTTGTTGAGATACCACACTACTGACATGTTGTCTGAGTGTATCGCAATAGTCCCTAGAGGAAGAACTTCCTGAAGTGCCTACAACGCAAGAAGCACTGCTCTCATCTCTAGGACATTTATGTGCGAATGTATCTCGTGTTTGCCATGTGCCTTGGACTGTCCTGCCGAGATAATCCCCCCCCCACCCCATCTGGGAGGCGTCCGTGGTCACCGTGGCAACGGGGACGGAAGGAACGAAGGGCTTTCCCCTGTTCAAATTGTTGGTGCATAACCACCAACGGAGGTCCTGCTTGCACCTGTCTGTGATTAAGATGGGATGACATAGTGGAAGCCGTTGTAGAGACTATTGGACAAAGAGGAGCCACTGAAGAAGTCTCATCTGTAATCTCGCTAGAGGTGCTAGCATGATAGTCGCCGCCATGGTCCCTAGGAGTTGTAGAACCACTCTTGCCTGTGCTTGCCTAAGTGGCATCAGTATATTAATTTGTTGTTGCAACACCATGATCCTTTCTTGTGGCAGGAATGCTCGCATCTGAATGGTGTCCAGCTCTGCTCCTATAAAAGTGACATGCTGTGAGGGCAATAAGGCAGATTTTTACCAGTTTATTGTTATGCCCAATTGATGACACAGACTGATAGTAGCGTCCTTCGTTTGAACTAGTTGATGCCTGGTGGGGGCGGTAAGGAGCCAGTCATCCAGGTACGGAAACACATGGAATCCTTGACGTCTCAAGTGAGCCGTCACCACTGCCATACATTTGGTGAACACCCTGGGGGCTGTGGTGAGACCAAAGGGCAGGGCTTAAAACTGGAAGTGACTGGCTCCCAGCCGGAAGCATAGATGACTCCTGGATGCTTTGTCCATTTTGATATGGTAATAAGCATCCTTGAGATCGATGGAGCACATCCAAACTTTCTCTCCCAACAATGGGAGGATTGACTGTAGGGTGACCATCCAGAACTTGGACTTGTGTACGTAATTGTTGAGTTGACTGAGATCTAGTATGGGTCTCAGGTCCCCTGTTCTTTTCGGCACCAAAAAGAATCTTCAGTAAGTCCCTAATCCGATTTGGTCTGAGGGGACTGGTTGGATGGCTCCTTTTGCCAGCAGCTGAGACACCTCTGAGGCTGCTTGATCCCTTCGACTGGGTGGAACGTCTGGGATTTTTCTTATTGGCGGGGGTATTGAAGAGAATGGAATGAGGTAACCTCCGGAAACTATCCTTAGTACCCATTGGTCCTAGGTGATGCTCTCCCAAACTTCCGGGTATAAGGAAATTTGACCCCCGACTGGCTCCGGATAAGTGCAGTTGGGCATACCCTCAGGAATGAGAGTATGGAGAGCCGCAAAAGGAGTTGCGGTCTCCCGAATTGCGGGGGCCTCCTCTGCCTCTTGGGTGACGTCTCCCTGAGTAACCCTCCCCTCCCTCTGGAGGGGGGGATTCACCTTGTGCGGCAGGAAAAAACCTCTGTGATTTCTTGAACCACATCTTCCCCCCCTGCTGGGCCTTGGGATAAGGCCTAGAAGGAAGGGAAAAACGGACCCCAATGGCAGACAGGGTCTTTCCCTCTTGCTCGCACCTGGTGAGCGTGTCTTTCACTTTGGTCCCAAACAAGGAGGAACCGTCGAATGGGGCATCAGTGAAGTAAGACTTGAGCGAAGTGATACAGGCGTAGCCAGGCCTGCCTTCTAAGTGCGACCCCTGAGCTAGCCGCTCTACTCGCTCCTTCAGCTGCATATGAAATGAGCCGCATGGATGAGTTAGTGATGGAATTAATGGTAGAAACCTGTGCGTTAACAGTCTGAGCTACCGCCTCAGGTATGTTACCCGTAAGAGTATCTCCCAGTTCTTTGAAGAGGTCTCTCTGGAGCCGAGTGAAGTGAGATAAATAATTCAGCGACCGTAAGGTGAAGGTTGCTGAAGAAAGGGTACGCTTCCCGTACCGGTCCATGGTCCTAGACTCCTTGTTAGGAGGATGGACCGACGAGGAAGATTCTGCGACTTCCTTCTGGGTGGCTGCCGCCGCCACCACCATGGCATCTACCAGGACTCCTTTTGATAGAAACTCTTTTCCCTGGGGTGCGGACAGGAACTTGTTGGAGCGCCTGGGTACGGGCACTACAGAATCAGGATTTTCCCACACCCTCCGACAAATGAGGTCAAGTAGTTCGTCGAAGGGTGGAGACACCCAGGAAGCAGAAGGTTGAGCGCCAAAAGCCTTAAGGAATACTGACTCCTCCTCGGAAGGAGTTTTGGAAGGCCAGCCTCCTCTTTGTTTCAGTATCTCCAAGATATCGGAGAAGGAAACATCATCAGAGGAAGACTTGGGGGACCCTTCCAATTCCTCGAGGTCAGTATCGGAGGTGAGAGACTCATCCTGGGAGTCTATGTGTTTCCTCTTGCACAACTTCTTTCTAGGGGTCTCCTCAGGCAAGGACTCTGGGAGACCCTCAGAAGGTTGGGGACCGCTTGCCAGCGGGCTCCGCATAGCCTCGAAGACAGTTCTTCCCAGCTCTGATAATCGACAGGCCTCTGAGGTCACGACCAGGACCGGGGTCCCCCAAACCGATGCACCGAGAGGGAGACTCAGAACCGACAGCTGTCCCGACGTATCCTCCTCGGGTCCGATCGAAGAAACCCGAGCCTCGAACCCTGTGGACGGAACAGACATGGTCAGAGCCGAAGTAGGCATCGATAAACCCAAAGGGGGTATCGGAGCTGGTGCAGGAACATCACTCGGAGCGGAGCATACCGGCTCCGACGGCAAGTAAGTGCTCAGAGGAGGAATCATCGAGATGGACATGGCAATTGGATCTGGAGCCGAATGGGTCGGAGCCGAAAACAATTTGGCCAACACTGGCGATTGCCTCTGATGACCCTGTCAAGATCCAAATCTGAAAGCCTGGAGGATTTGGAGGAGATAGATGGAGACTGGGATCTCTTGTCCGGTGAACCAAGTCTGACACTGGGCAACCGGCTCCGAATGGGCTCAAGGATGATTGGAGCCGATGCCGTTTCGGTTAATACAGACACCTCCTGCAGCACCGAAGACAGTGGAGCCGAGGAGGCAGAGTCCAAAACTGTAATCTTCTCCGGGGGCTCCGAAGAGGCAGATGGAGCCGGAAACCTTTTCTTGGACTTGGAAGCTTTAGACTAAGTACTAGAAGCCGAATCAATAGCTTCCTCAAAAGATGGTTTTAAAAGTCCTTTTAAAATTAACTTGTTATTTCTCTCCTGGAGCACTCTAGGACTGAAAACGTGGCAAAAGCTACACGACTCCTGTAAATGGATGGCTCAGAGGCAGTAGACACACACAGAATGTCCATCCGTGATGGACATTTTATATCCACATTTGGAACATTTCTTAAAACCAGAAGGCTTATGTTCCTTCTGATCTTTGGACGTTTTACTATGAACGGTAAAGGAAGGCTAGATGTAACACGCAAAAAATGGCAGGAAAACACCACACAATATTGAACACCAGGTACTAACCAACAGGCACACTGAGCGCCTCTAATCTAGACAGTTCACACAACAACACACAGTAGAAAAAACAACACAGCCACACACAAGAACCTCTAATTAAAATGGTTCTGCAAACCAAGGTTGATTTAAATACAGAAGGGGAGGACTAGGGTCCTCTAACTAAAACGGGCCTAGCCCGTTGGAACAGGAGGGATACCAAACAACAAACACAGCACTGAAACACACACACAAATTAGCGATCAGCAAGAGTAGCTATTAAAATAGCTTTTGGGTTTGAAAAACAACTTTCTCAATGAGAAAATAGTAAAAGAGAGGGTACTTAGCCACAGCCAAGCGAGACCACGTCCGAGCTCTACAAGCGGTAAACGAGATCTGGGGATAGGGAGCAGTGCACCCTGGGATACCCTCAGCCCAGCCAATGAGAGACTTTGAGCTAATAAAAATCGGCCGAGTCGGAGCCGATATTCGGCTCCGAACCCACGGGTAAGAATGTAGGTGAGATAGGACTACATAACATCATTCAATTTTTCTTAGAATTCATAAAACTTTAAAGGCACACCTGCAAAAACAATCAAGTTGCATGCTTTCAGAACTCTAGCAGACTGGCTGGCATCTACTGTTGTTTCAGCTGGCAAAGGGGAAGCATGTAATATTTTGCAACATCCTAAACTTCCACCTCATGTATAACTGTTCTAACTGCAATGCTATGTATTGGCACAGTACCTTATAGTCTTAGAAATACATGCTGTTTAGTTAATGAGCAAGCTTTAATTGTGAAGCTATACATTTACTCTGTTTATATTATTGTGTCTTTTCAACTTGTAAAGTGTTTACTGTTTTTATTACTTGCATTTGCATTAAGGGCATAACTGAAAAGGGTCAGTAGGCCATCTCACCCAGCCAGTTAACAAAAGCAAATAAATAAATGGAGGACATTCAGTCTATGTTTTAAAATACTTTCAAATTTTCTTTTACAATTTTCACAAAAAAACTTAGATCCTAATATACTGCTCCACTTTAAAACGCCTGAGTGAATGCAGGTGACTAAAATATTGAAATGATTATATCTACTTAGTTCCCTTAAGTGTTTCAGCCACACCACTGCTAACAATGAACAAAGTGCTATTACAATAAAAGTTAAATCATCTTTGTTTGTAATACAAATATGAGCATATACATTTATCAACAAAATTAATGAAATAAAACACTAACAAAGCCTAACACACACACAAAATAGTGATAATAATATGAACAGGATAGGGATTTGTGGATTTTTTCAAATCATTCTACCACAAGACATCTTTAAGAAAATTTAGGGAAAAAAATCACCAGCCTACCTTATTATGCGTAAAAACTATCCTCAATTCTGGTTTTATAACAGAATAAGCCATTAACAGGTCCTGCACTTTCTTCAGCTCCTCTTTACATTTCTTGGCAGTGGAATAAAACTGCTTTCTTACTGGAAGGTTCTTAAACAGTTTGAGTACAGTCACAGTAGTGCCTAAACAGAGCAAGAAAAACACACATGACACTTCTTGCATAGGAACTGATCAAGTCAACAGGTTAACAGCCAGTCTACTGTTCTGGGTGACCTATACAGACAAACTTCAGAAGTGACTTTGCAGTTTTAAAGGACAACTCCACCTTCTCCTACAGCTCAGCTCAACCCTTTGGATGCTTTTCTCTCTACAATATGGTTCCAGTAATATGTAGGCACCAGAAATCTAGTCGGACAACATTAATTTCCTTGCTTTGAAATCAAAGTAAGGGAAAACCCACCCACTTCTTTTTTTTTTAAGTTGAACTTCTTACACAAACACTGAGAAACTCCAGGTGACCATGTACTGCTGACGATTTTAGATGGGCAATTAGTCCTGCTCATGTCATGAGCTCAGTAGCTGAAATTAAAAAAAGACAGAGCTTTGAAACTGTTTTCCACTGCCTTTATTGCAGAGAAGCTGAGAAACAGTATTAGTGCACATAGTTGATAGGGTAGTCTACTGTCTCTCTTTCTGCAGAATATTCCTGATTTGGGAAGTTCTGTCTCATGGGGGGAGGAGGGCATACAAAATGGTACATGTCTTGATATTTTACAAGAAAGAAATATTTTCTGACTTTTCACTATATGTCACGGAAATATCTGATACTACATTTAGGTCATCTTAATATCACATAAAGTGGTATAAACAGACAACATTGCATATCACAGAGTCCCTTTGCTAATAAAATGAAAACAAATATTTTTTGTTTGATGATGGCATAGTTTATTCTGCATAATATGAAGTTTCAGTAAAATCATCCCACTTTGTGCATCTAAAAAGATGGCAACCCTGACAGCTGACTACATATTTTGTATAGTGATTGACTTATAAGTGGTAATTTCTATAACTGTAACAGTTTTATAGAAAGGATTAGACACATGCACATAAGTATTAGTCCATAGGATCATGGGTTCATAGGATATTACTAGGCTAATGGCTTAAGAGCCCTTACAAGCCTAGCCAATATAACTTGCTTTACCCAATTTATATACCCTAGGGGCAAGAAGATTGCATGTATTTGTGCCTATGCCTTGAGAATCTTACAGATTGCTCTTGTCCACAAGGGACACAGGCACTACCCTAGGTGTGACTCTGATTCCCCATCCATTGATCCAAACCTGAGTTTGAAGACAGCCAGGGAAGAGCTCTGCTTAATGTGAATAGAAAGACTGTTCCAAAGAAGGGGCAATCTCTCAGCATATTTTGTTTGAGCCGCTAAGTTTAAATCCCTAGATTGGGTGACCCCCATGCTATTTGACTTGGGTATATATAGCAGCTCCATCAGGGCTGGATTTGTGAGTGCCTTAAAGATCAGCCATAGGTCACCCCTTAACAGTTGGTAGGAGCCAGAGTAAGGGATAGGGCTTTTAGACTATCTGCATTGGACATGGTGTTTATAATCCTATATTTTGTGAGGAACCTCTGAGGTTGCTACAGCTGCTGTGCGTGCCAGGTCAAGTACATGCCAAATGGCGCACTGTACCTGATTATTGGGCTAATGAGGGCTGAGTACAGCGGGACTATAATTTCCTTGGATCTGGATACCATACCTTTACTTATAAGTTGTGCCACACAGAAGGACTTCATCAACACTATGGACACACAGCGTTCAAAGTTCAGGCTACTGTCTATCTGTGTACTTAGATCTCTCACCTCTCAGTCTACTCTTAGAGGTGTGTAATTTGCAGGTGTATTTGACTTCCCAAAGGGTATGATAATGTATTTTTTCACACTGAGATTTAAGCCATGGTTCTGGCACCAATCATTTGTCTGATCTAGACCCTCCTGAAGGACATCTACATTGCTGAGGGATTCAGCGACTGCCCCCAGTTTGCACTTGTTGGCAAACTTTAGTCATGCAGATGACATCCACATTAGCCTTGCCTTCAGAGAAATATATTCCGAACAGGAGTTGTCCCATGCTCAAGGATTATGGTTATGATGAAGTGGTCAGTAGTCTGCAATATAAATCAAAGGGTAGTAATGCAACAGAATTTTGTTTTGATTTTATTCGTCCTTTGATAACCAGGAAAGTCTGACTTATCCAATGGCTCATTTTCAGCAGAGGTCGTGGAGAAAAGCTCCACAACAGATTAAATATTTTACAATGAGCTGGGAAGAAAGGCTCAGCAAAAACACACAGAAAAACATTTTACAGTATCTGCGAATTAATTATGTACATGGGGAGAAAATTCCCACAACAGATAAAAACACAGACTGAAACACATTTACAGAAATATTACTAAGATAAATTGCGGTCAAGAATACAATATGTACTGCAAGCAGCAAAACATTTTGTAGACGTGGATAGCCTATGTCAAGTAAAGTAATACATAGCTATTCAACATATTGACTATATTTCTAATAATATATGGAGGTGAGAAATAATAAGAGTTTTCTGCTGCCAAAACAGGAATAGAATGACATGAGAAGTAATGATCAGGACGGAAAATCAAAGATATGGAGAGAGAGACTGGGTTATTATTAGAAACATAAGAATTTTATGGAAGGACACAAGATAGAAAAATAAATAGTAATAAGTGTTGGCTGAAGAGGTAGAACAGCATACATTACTAGTATGGTGTCATTAAATTGAGAGCTTCTTTTGATGTTAGGTCATTACTACCTGCTAAGATATGTAGGTGAATTGAGAGTGAGAAAGGCATAGTTATACTGAGTAGGTGGTCATGCAACTGCTTTGACAGTTGTGAATATATAGTTCCAGGTATCAGATAAATATTTTTAGACTGGTCTTGAAACTGGAAAGGTTGCTAGTATGCTTAAGGGATAAGGGGATAGGTAACCAGGAATGGGTTACATAGCTGGAATAGAAAGAGGTTCCTGCTGACACGTGTGGTTTGTAGGTAGTGATTTTTGGGTTTACATTGCAATCGTGTCTTTTGGAGGTATGTGAAGTATTCAGGGAGTTGTGCTTGGTAACATGTACAGTAGGTTAATAGTATGAGGATAAGAGAGCTTAGAGTCAGACATAGTATCATGGTGGGGAATGGAGATTTTTAGGATATGTGACGTTTTAAAGGACAGCTTCTTTAGATGGTGAAGAGCAGAGAACAGGTATTGTCAGTTACAGTAATAAGGAGATGTAAAAAGATGTTACTGATTGGTTAGGTTTTCGTGGTGGACGTTGTTGTGGAGAGGTAGTATAGTTTTATAGGTGGGTCAAAGTATTTGTCAATTATAATAACTTGGTGATATAAGAGGTTGTTATTGGTTTGGTAGGTTTTGGTGGGAGGAAGTTGTGGATTTGTAGTATGTATGTGAGGGCAGGGCTACAATGAGAAACTTAGAGGAACTGGAGGTTGGGTGGGATATGGGGGTAGGGTAGGGGGAGGAGAGTTGGTTGCACCGGGCAACATTGTAGTTTGGCCAACAAACAATCTGAAGATATTTCTTGACTGCAAAAAATTATATTCAGTTTAATTTTTATTAGTGGTGTTTGTATTACTCTAAAATATATATGTTATCTCCATCATTGTTGGAGGGAGTTTCTTTCTATGTAGCAAGGAAAGATATATGTTACAGCTGCATAACAAGAGAACTTACAGTGTATGTGGGGGTGGGGTGGGAGACTGATGCACTATTACTGGGAGGGTAACTAACAGACAGATTATATTTGAAAAAGGCACTATTAAACTTGGACCAGAGGAGAGGGGTTGGTGCATATCTATAGTGGTTAATACAGCAATACACCAAACACCAGTAAAAGTATTTGAGAGGGCTTAAGACTATTTGTAGAAGCTGTTCAAAAACAATAACATACAGGGCTGTTAATGTAGGCTGAAAAACATTCTAATCCTCAATGCAGGTATCCTTTTATCTTTCAGCTTGCTTAAAGAGACTGCCATCACAGTTAGAGATAGTGCGCATTAGGAAGGAGAAATGTGGTTGCTTCATTTATTGGGGTTTGACACAGACCTTTATCTAGGACAAGAGATTAGAGGGCAGAAAGAAAAAAATTAATGCTCGAGAATGAAGTTAGATTGATTAGCTAGTATACTGTGAATTAATAGAGAAAGGCAGATTGTGTTAGAAAGCCAGCTTTCACTAAATGCCCACTGAAACAGGTTCTGCCATGAATATCCAGATATCAGCAAGCTGAAAACTTCAGGAGGTGATAGAATAGACAGGGCTCAAATGTAAAATAATATGCAGACAAATAAATCTAGAAAAAGAACGCCAGCCTTATCTACATACCAGCTAAAACAGTTTTGGTCAAGAATACTGACACACCAGTAAGCTGAAAAACTTCAGGGGGTGGATGCGAAGACAAGGCTGAAATGTAAAAATTAGAAAACGCTAATTTTTTTTTTGGGGGGGGGTTGTAGATTAACCTTTCCTACGGTAGATTTTCATGCTGTAATGGGCTGTATCAAATGTGATATATAACACACAGCTATAAAGACTTTGAACAGTTCAGCAAGAAAAATAGGAAGCAAGCAGCATACATGATATTATTAAACACTGATACTAAAGTATATGCAAGTGGGTGGAACGTGTAATTACTGTCAGGTATCATCACGGTTGCTTGAGTATAGTGAGGCATACCTTATCTACCTCAATTTATACAGATTAAAAAATTGTATTATTAACTAATCTATAAGTTCATACTAGTTTAACATTAGCAAGGTCTAACATTATGACGTAGAACTACAACTATTCTATTACCAACATTACAAAAGTTGGACTATGTAATATATGAAGACATCTGTGTGTCAGTTTAAAAAAATCTCCTAACACAAATACAAGAACAGACAGTTGTACTTTTTTGTACTGTGCTTGTAAACTACTTTTGAGCAAATATATCAAGCACATTAGCACCCTTCTCCAGCATTCAGGATGATAGTGACACTAGTGAGTAGCAGAATACGTCCTCCTTTGAAGTGCTAACAGCTTTTGGATTGCAGTGCTAGGTTCGACACCTCAGGCAGAGTATGGGGAAGGGTCTGTCAGTGCTCTCAACACAGAACTATAAAATGACAATCCTTACAAAAGCCTGGAATTTAACTACTTTCTTTGGCTAGAGCTGGAAAATCGTTCTGAACAGCTTGTAACAGGCTCCTAGAGAAACATATATGATGGTCATTCAGGAATAAAATGCATGCACGTCTGTTACAAAGGGTGGGCAAGATGCCTGTTGCCACTGGATCTTAATGGAGTAGGAAAACATCATCACTTCCTTAAGGCTAATATAAAGGGGATTTGAAAAGGATTCTGGTAAGGAGACAAGAAAGTGCTAAAACAAGATCACAGGCCCTGTGTTGGCCATTTTGTAGAAAACATATTAACAGTTTATAAGAAGCACCTCAACTTATTTTAATGCATTAAAATAGCTTTGAAAACAAAGATGCAATAAAAGCAATCACATTTCTGAGTTCCAAGGTGAAATTTTCCTTCAAGACAAATGCCGTGCTAATAAAATATAGGAACCCACATGTGATATATGATATATTAAAACTACAGTCAAATGTCACGCTTATCATGTCAAATTAAAACACTGCAAATAATAAACCGAAATCAAGAGCTCATATATCGGAACACATTTCACGTATTAAAAATAAAGGCAAAAACAAATAATGGATAAGAAAACCAGATTACTGCAACTGCTGCTGAATAATAAAATCAATAAAGAAAGGCAATAGAGGGTGATTTCTACAGTAGTCACTGGGCTATCTCACTATACATAATATAGCAAAAGAATGACACTTCAGATTCAAAGACTTCCTCTGAAAACTCAGGTAAACCACCAGTGCTTGAAAAATAACTGCTAACACAGTGATGATCACGGTAATGTTTAGCAGACTGGACCAACGTAATATGGTTTTCATGTCCAATTAAAGAATAGATTATTGAGAACAAGAAGCATTTCAGTCAAGTCAGCTTATGGCACAGAAGCAGGGTGTCTAGTCTCATTATTGGCAAACCCAGGTCATGGTACAGCCAGTCTTGAGAAGGAAAAATGATGAGGCAACAAGTCGCTTGCAGTATCTCTTTAAGGGGAATCTCTGCCATAATGCAAACACATTGGGGGTTTGGGTTGGCTGGTCATGCAGGACCACACAACTGCAAGCCGCAGCTCATGCAAGTACATTAGACAAAAACAAGCACCAGGACTCGCTCTCTTAGCTGTGACTCTGCTATATGCAAACTAGTAAATGCTTTAAGAAAAGAATAGTCCTCTTCTTCCTCACATTGACTGTAGTCAAGAGGACCTCACTACAGGTAGGTCCACCCTTGCATAACTTACAGTAGGGTGCAAACAGAGACATCTGAAAGGCAGTCCAGATGACAAATTGTAAGACCAGAAATTCTGGCATGGAAGATATAATGGCAAATGGACCACACATGCACACATAACATTACATCAAAACTTATTTTGCTGTTTCCGGCTACTCCATCAATCTACTGAAAGGACTGAGGAAGTAAAGGTAGCAAAGTGTGTTTTGTTCTTATTGTACCACTTTCAAAAAAGGTAGAATGAAAAAAGTTAAGAAAGGGTCACTTTCAATGATGGTGCCCTAGACAGAAAAAAGTGCCCCTTGTTCAGTATGAGTTAAATTAAGTTAATGGTGCAAAAGTTGACTATTTTACACCACTGACATGCAAATGCCTTAGTTTAAGATGGCACGACAAAATCACATTATTCAATCCAGGTGAAAAAAAGAAAGAAAGATAGAAAAAAGATGGAAGGAAAGATTACAGAAAAAAAAATTAGTGCATTTAGGGAGAGACTCCAAGATGGAGCGTGAGTAAAAACAATCTCCAGACAACATGTAAATGAATATGTGGGAAGGAATAATAATGGAGGCCTTTCATTGTTGCTATTAACAAATATTCTGAATTAAAGTTAAGACACTCAGCACACAACCAGCAGAATATATTGCAGAGATAAAAATGATAGATGTTATAAATACACAAGCTGATGCTACTGAGAAGCTGCAAAAAGAACATCTGCAATTAAAAGACAATCACGATCCTCTGCTGAATGAAGCAGTTGATGAATCTTTTGGCTTTTCCCAGTTAGGGGTCGCTACAGTGGAACTCCAGTACGCTAATGACTGGCAGTGAATTTTTACAGTGTCGAGCTGCAAGCCTGGTGCCCAACCTTTAAAGAAGGCACACCCACTCACGCATGCACGTACCTAACTGAATGTCTTTTAAAGTGAATTCGACTGCGGGGAGGACATGCAGACTCTGCACAGAAGGCAATCCAGCTGAGAATCAAACCGGAGAGCCTCTTGCTGTGAGGCGGCAACGCTAACTGCTGCACCACTGTGGCTGGATGCTGAATACTGAAAAATAGAACAGGTGAATATGGAAGAATGAGCTTGTGAGTAAAATCCTCAAATCACAGAACAACTACAGAGTTGAAGTTCTAGACTGTGTACCTTCAGTAGTGATAAACTAGTGGGCAGGACCAAACTACATGCAATACAGAATAAAAGTGAAACAGGCTAGCAGCTTCCTCTCTTGCATATGCTAACCCAGGCTGGAAATATGCAGACACCTTGGCATATATTAGTAAGATTTCAGGCAAACTCAACAAATCAAGTTTTGTCCTTGTTAACAGAGATACTGAAAGTAATACATAAAGTGGGGAATATGAGAATTTTTTTCAACCATGACCATTTATTTCATACAGAAAGAAGAAGGTACAGTTTGCAACACCCACAAGGGGACTGCAGGGTGAGAAAACTTGGGTTTTGCTTGATCTACCCAGACTGAGTTTTCAGTGTTCTTCTTGAATGGCTGTGAAACATTCACAGAATTGAAAGAAGCAGTTTATGAGCCTCGAGCAGAAAACATGTGGAACACAGAGGAAATGAGGAAGGGACTCTACTAACTGAAAGAATGTGGATTTTGGCATAGATCAAGCTGAAACAATTTTAGAGACTGAAGCTGTGAAAACTTTTATGGCACAAATGAGGCAAAAGCAAAAGGTGATGAACAGTTTGCACAAGAACGCTCGATAAAGGAGTTGAAACTGAACAACTTTAACTAAATTAGACCCTGCTTCCCATATGTTTTTGATGGATCCCTATCACTTTATCGAAGTTCCAAAACTCCAAAGACCATATGGCCGAGACCATATGTCCAAAGTTTTGGAACTCTGAACACTTTCTATTGAGATCACTGCATAGCGCGGAACTTGGGATTTGCTGTTTTCCTTGCTGTAGTGTGATCTTGGAGTTGGTATATTTAAGTAGCAGGGTGTGTGTGTGTGGGGGGGGGGGGGTGCAGGGGGGCTTGACCCCTGAAAAAACTTAAAGATAAGTAATTTTATTTTTTTTATGTTTTCTTGTCGTTTCGAAGTTCCAAAACTTCAGACATATGGCCTCAGCCTACGGTCTTCGGAGTTTTAGAACTTCAATAAAGTGATAGGGAAAGTGCAGTTGTGTACACTTACCATAAATGTAGATGTTTGAGTGTATTCACTGTTGCAGTCATCACACTTGGGTTATCCCGCTAGGGGTAGCCCTCAGTCGGCCCAAATACCAGAGGCTTAGTATTTCTGCGTTGGTTGCTGTCGCTCCAGGACTGACGTCAGGTTGTCAGTGGTATAAAATCAGGCAGCCGATGCCATTACATCAGTTTTTCTTGCCCCAAATGTCAGGAGCCCCCAAGCAGGGAGTTAGATTATGGTGGAAGAACACCACCAGTAGAAAGTGTGTGTGTCTTTCGGCTTTTCCCGGTTAGGGGTTGCCACAGTGGAACTCCAGTCCGCTAATGATTGACAGTAGCTTGTTACGTGCTGGCTTGCCGGGCCTAACACACAACCTTCAACAAAGGAACGCCCATTCACGCATGTCGCCACACAGAAGATGGTCTAACCGAAAATCGAATGGGCAACGTCTAACTGTGAGGTGACAATGCTACCGCAGCACCACCACCACCACAGTTCACCACCAGTTAGGGGTCGCCACAGCGGAACTCCGGTCCGTTAATGATTGACAGTAGCTTTTTACGTGCTGGCTTGCCAGGCCTAACGCACAACCTTCAACGAAGGAACGCCCATTCACGCATGTCGCCATACAGAAGACGGTCTAACTGAGAATCGAACGGGCAACGTCTAACTGTGAGGCGACAACGCTACGGCAGCACCACCACCGCAGTTCACCACCAGTAGAAAGTAAATACCAAAAATCCCTGTAATGAGTGAGGAAGAGAGAGAGACAGAGAGACAAGGGGGATGGAGGGTGGGAAACCAGGACTGCAACACTGAATACACTCGAACATCTACATTTATGTTAAGTGTACACAACTGTACTATGTTCTTAGTGTTTCACTGCTGCAGTCATCACACTTGGGTTGATTCCCAAAGCTGAAGAAAAAGGTGGAGACAGTCGAGACGACTGGCTATATGCCCAGCAAGAGTGAGGTTGTAAAATCTGCCCTGGATTTAGAGAAGATAGGCAGGTGGTAATGCTTGGTGAAGGTATGAACAGAACTCCATGTTGCAGCCTCCATGATGTCCCTGGTAGTGACCCCTCTGAGAAAAGCTGCAGAGGTGGAGGCTGCCCTGGTGGAATGTCTTTCCCGTATTTGTAGCAGAAATGGATACAGTGTGCTATCCATTTGGAGATTGTTTGGATATGGCCTTGCCCTCTGCCCCTGCTGCAAAGCTGACTAGCAATTGGTCAGTTTTCCTAAAAGATTAAGTCCTATCCGGGTAGAATCTGAGCTGTCTGTGTACATCTAGAGAATACAGAATCCTTTCTCCCTTGTTTTGCGGGGTAGAGAAAAAGGTTTGCAAATGAATAGATCGGTTGAGTGCCACAATGGACACCACTTTAGGCATGAAAGTTAGGTTAGTCCTGAGGGAGACCCTGTCAGCATGAAAAATGATGAAGGGCTCTACTGCCATGAGTGCTTGTAGCTCTGAAACTCTTCTCACTGAAGTGATGGCCAGAAGCAAGACTTTTTCCAAGAGAGGGATTTTAACTGTGCTGAAGCTGCGGGCTTAAAGGGGGGGGGGGTAGTGTGAGCTTTTCCAACACAAAGTTAAGGTCCCAAGCTGGGGTAGGAGCTCTTCTGGGTGGCCTTACATTTTTAGCCCCTCTTAAGAACTGTTTGATGCGAGGGTGAGAAAAGAGTGGTGGCTCTGTTCTGTAATGAGCAGAGATGGCAGAGGCATTAATTTTAATAGAAGAAAAGGATAGACCCCTGTGCAGTAGGTCTGCTAGGTAATCCGGGATGAGAGGTAGGGAGTGCTGTACTGTTTCAGCTCCTTTACCCTGGATCCAGGTGCAATACCTTTTTCACTTGTCAGCATAGGATTTTCTAGTGCTGGGGCATCTGGCCTCACGTATAACATCCAGGACTTGTTTGCTTAGACTGGCAACTGGAGGAGAGGTCAGGGAATAAGCCAGGCTGCCAGGTTCAGGGTCTGCAATTGTTGATGCATGAATTCTCCATTCTGCTGAGTCAGGAGAGTTGGGATCTTAGGTAGGTGCCTTGGTGGCATGGGTGACAGACTGCACAGCATTGGGTACCAGTGCTAGCGTGGCCAGTCTGGAGCAATCAAGATTGCTCTTCGTTTTTCCTCTCTTATTTTGACTAGTACCCTTGAAAGCAGAGGTAGAGGGGGAACACATAGATCGAGCGGTTTACCCATTGGAAGGATAAGGCATCCACTTTCCAGGCCTTGCTGTAAGGTTCCCTGGTGCAGAATTTGCTGTGCTGGTGATTGTTGTAGGAGGCAAAGAGGTCCACCATCGGGGTGCCCATTTCTGGGTTACAAGGTTGAAGGTGCTGTGGTCTAGCTGCCACTCGTGTGGGTCTAGGAGGTTTCTGCTCAAGTTGTCTGCCATAGAGTTTTGGGAGCCTGGCAGGAATTGTGCTTGCAGGTGAATTTGCATGGCTGAAGCCATGTGCCAAAGGGTCATGACGAGTCTGCAGAGGGGATAAGAGTGACTTCCTCCCTGCTTGTTAATGTACCCCATCACTGTGGTGGTGTTTGTTTTGATCAGTAGAGGCCCTGGGGAGAGAAGGGGTCTGTTAGCTGTCAAAGCATGCTGAACAGCTAGCATCTCTTTTTGGTTGATGTGCAGATGTATTTGATTTGGGCTCTAATGGCCCTGAATGCACCTGCCATCCAGGTGTGCACCCCAGGCATAATCTGATGCGTCTGTGGTTAGGGTCTGGGTGGCGTGGCGTTGTGAGACGGGAAGACCCTTGTTGTGGTTGCATGCTGCTGCCCACCAAAGAAAATCTTTCCTTATACAGAGTATCATAGGTATGATAGCTTCCAGGTCCTGAGAGTGTTGACACCTAAGGCTTTTTAGGTACCACTGAAGTTTCCTCATATGCAGTCTGGCATATGGAATGAGTAGAATGCAGGATGCCATGAACCCTAGGGCTTGCAGGATTTTCCTTGTGGATAACTGGGTTTTGGTGGATAATTGACAGAAGTAGCCCGTCAGACAGGCTTGTTTTTCTGGAGTAAGGAATGCCATCTGGGAAGCTGTGTCCAGGCTTGCTCCCAGGAATACAATTTTTTTGAGTGGGTACTAGTTTGGATTTTTCATTTATAATGTACCCCAGGAAGGTCAGTAGGTGCTTTACAAAGGTCAGGTGCTGTAACAGCTTTTCTTGGCTGTCTGCCTGAATCAGGCAGTTATCTAAGTAGGGGTAAATTTGAATATGCCTTTGTCTGCAAAAAACAATGGCTGGAGCCAGGCATTTTGTGAAATCTCTGGGAGCAGTGGATAAGCCAAAGGGAAGCGCAGAGAACTGAAAGTGCATAGATCCTGCTCTGAAACGTAGACATTTCCTGCAGGAATCCCTGATTGGGATGTATAGATAGGCCTCTTTTTGGTCTAGGGTGGCTAACCAAGCATCCTTGGATAGCACAGGAAGAAGTTGCTGGAGGGTGAGCATTTTGAATTTTGGATTACCAGGAAGGTGTTTAAAATTGATAGATCAAGGCTTAGGCACCAGGTACCCTCTTTTCTGGGTACCAGGAAAAGCCTGGAATAGAAACCTTGGCCTATCTGGTCTGCAGGAACAGGCTGTATTGCCCTCATGGACAGCAGGGAACTGACTTGGTTTTGTGCCTCTGCCCACTGGTTTGGGGGAAGATCTGGGAACCCTTTTGGGGTGGGTAGTGTGTGGAAATAAAAATTGTATCCCTGGGACATTATGTTGAGAAACCATCGGTCGTTGGTGATAGAGGCCCAGTTTTTGGCATGGGAGGAGAGTTTTCTTTGTAGGGGCACATGCAGGTGGGCAGAGGTAAGGGGTGGAGGTGTAAAGTCATTGTGAGTTCTTTCCATAAGGGGGTGGCTTAGCACTCCCTTTTTTTGAAGTGGAGAAACTCCATTGCTTAGATCTCTGCATTCCCTTGGATTGCTGTCTAGGGGGGTCTGCTTCCCCTAGGTCTTGTCTGAGCTGGTCTTGAGGGGGGCCGAAAAGGACCAGTGCTTGGAGGGGCAATGCCTACTGAACCTTGGAGGCTGGACCTGCAAGAAGTCTTTAACTGTCTGCATAGATTTAGCTCTTTTTTCCATCTTTTCTAAGACCTCTTCTGCCTTAGTGCCAAACAAATCACTGGTGTGCCCAGCAGTTTTGATTTGACATGGTCCAGCAAGGTCTGCTCCTTAAGCCAAGCATGTCTTCTAAGTACAGAACCTGTGACTGCTGCCCTGCAGGATGCTTCTAGGGCATCAAAGCCACATTGCAAGGTGTGTCTAGTAACTTGGCTTGCAGAATGCATAAGCTGCTGTAATTCTTTATTTTCTGCACAAGCCGAAAAGGTAGATATTTTTTGTTTAAGGAGTTCCATAGTATGTTGCTGGTATTTCAGCAAGTGGAATTGACAATTTAGTGCTCTAATGGCAAGAGTTGCAGAGGTATATACTTTTTTACCCCATCTGTCTAAAGCTCAGGAATCCCTGTCCGCGGGGGTGGGATTCTAAGATGTGGTTGCTTTTATTCCTTTAGGTCCTTGGGAGATGACCTCTGGGTCAGCAGTAGGATTCTTGAAAAGAAATTTGTGAGAGTCAGGGACTCTGTGATACCTGTCAGGCTACCTGGGAGTAGGAGGAAGGGTGTCAGGAGTTAAACTGGACTCTATAAAACATCATCCACAACATCCAGGACATGAGGAATGGCTAAAGGTCTGTGCTGTGGTAAATGTAAGAATTCCCTGAGTCTCTTTTTGGACTGAAGATAGTCCTGACACTCCCATTGGAAATGCTCCCTTAAAATATGTAGGGTTTCACCAAATGAAAAATCCTCTGGAGGAGAGGCAGAAGGAATGGATTCATCTGCATCTGAATCCTCATAAGCAGACAAGGCTTGCATGTCTTCATATTCAGAAACCTCAGAGTCATCGGACTCCTGGTCAGATAAAACTGCTGGGGACAAGTCTCTTTTTCTTTTGGAAGTGGTAGGATGGCTACCCCTAACAAGCAAGATAAGGTCTTCCACCATTTTAAGCATTTGAGATTGAGGCATGGAAGCAGGTGCTTGAGCTTGGGTCATCGGTTTTTTTTGGCATAGTTTGTACCCTGGGCCTTAGAAACTCTGTAGTTTTAGAAAGAACTGAAGACGCGAAATAAGTTGGTTTGTGTCGAGTATCAGTAGTGCAAAGAACTTCCTCTGAAGCCAGTGGCTGCTCAGCAGCTCCAGACCCATCCAAGGTACAGACATCCGCAGGATCCTTAGTCAAAGAAGAGTCTCGTGGCATACCGGACTCCGAATGGGTCTCGGTAGCGGCCTGCGAATCCGCAGAAGTGGGCATCAGGGGCTGCGAAAGCGCCTCACTGAGGACCGGCGAACTGGCGACTAGCTTAATGGAAGCATTGCCGGCAGTTTTAGACCTGTGCGGTCTTGTCTCTGTCTTTATCCTTAAGTTTTTTCGGAAGATCGGTAGTCAGTTGGCTTACTGAAGCCATTTCGGTATATGGAGATCGAGAGCAAAAATATTTAGCTACAATACGGGCCTGACGACGTATAGTTCTGTTGTTGAACAAAGCACAAAACTGACAGCGAGGGATGTCGTGGTCTGGGCCTAAACAGGTGACGCAGTAAGAATGGAAATCTCGGTGTGGTATTTGCTTTCCACAGGCGAAACATTTGTTAACTTTTTCTGACATCGGTTAGAGCAAGAAAAAAAATCCCCAACAGGGTACTTAGCTTTAGAAGACTTCAACTTCAATTTGGAAACAAAAACTCAGGTAGCGGCCAACTGACACTCGTGCGAACTGCTTCTGCTTCTGGCTCCTTGATAAGAAAGACTGATGTAATGGCATCGGCTGCCTGATTTTATATCACTGACGATTTGACGTCAGTCATAGAGTGAAAGCAACAGACACAGAAATACTAAGCCTCTGGTGTTCGGGTCGACTGAGTGCTACCCCTGGCAGGATAACCCAAGTGTGATGACTGCAACAGTGAAACACGAAGAAATAGAAGTTATGTTCTTACCATAACGTTCCATGTTAGTTGTCTTCTTCTCGCCTTCTTCTTGCTGGATGGGTTCGGAGCCGACCTCGGCTCCGACTCGCCCACTCTAAAAGCTCGAGAGTTGGTTCCACCGGCTCGAGGCTCCCCTTATATCCCACAATGCTAGGCGTGAGTTACCTCAGATCTCGTTTGTAAGCTAGGCCCAGCTTATAATAATAATAGAATAACTAGAAACAAAGTCCACCTCTATAAACAAGGGAGAAGAGAAGGGTGACCTACATCCTGATCCAGGAAAATATGCACAGCAGCATATACCTAAAGTAAAGAGGTGGTAGAAAGAGAGGTCACAATCAAACTCCTCTAGGTCTGTCCGGGCCAGGGGGAAGGAGGGTGGGACGCAAGAAGAAGGCGAGAAGAAGACAACTAACATGGAACGTTATGGTAAGAACATAACTTCTATATGTTAAGTTGTCTATTTCGCCTTCATTCTTGCTGGATGGGACCGTGTCCCTAGCACCTTGTCCCGGGTGGCCTAACGGAACAGACTCTTGAGAACAGTGGAACCAAAGTTAGCTCTATGCCTAGAAGCTAAATCCAACTTATAATGAGAAATGAAAGTGTGAGGAGTAGCCCAAGTAGCCGCTGCACAAATGGTGTCAATAGGCAGTCTGTCTTGGAAGGCTATAGAAGTAGCCAAAGCTCTGGTGGAATGGGCTTTAGGTTTGTTAGGCAGCTTTTGGTGTCTAATTTCATAAACAAGGGAAATCAGAGATGTTAGCCATCTAGATAATGATACCTTTGAAACTGAAAGTCCCTTTCTGCCTTCTGCATAAGAGACAAACAGCTGGTCAGATTTTCTGAATTGTTTGGTTCTATCCAAATAGTACCTTAACTGACGATGAACATCTAGCCAATGCAATTTTTGTTCAGACCTGTTAGAATATTCTGGAAAAAACACAGGGAGGTCGGTCAATGCTTTGATTCAGGTTAGACGCCGAGGCTATCTTAGGTAAAAAGGACGGGTTGGTTCGTAAAGATACCCTGTCCTTATGGAACAACAGATAAGGAGGTCGACAGCTGAGTGCATGAAGTTCTGAAACTCTTCTAGCTGAAGTAATAGCTACCAGAAAGAGTGTCTTCCATGATAGCAATTTTAAAGAACAGGAGGCTGCAGGTTCGAAAGGGGAAAGAATCAAAGAACTAAGAACTAAATTTAGGTCCCAAGGAGGAGGAGGATTTCTTATAGGAGGTCTGAGTAGAAAAACTCCCTTCAAAAAGGCTTTGCAAAGCTTGTGGGACATTATGGCAGACTCTGAAATGCCCACATGAAAGTTAGAAATAGCTGCCAATTGAACTTTAAGAGTAGAAGGAGATGAACCTGCATGGAAGAGTTCAGCTAGAAAATCAAGGACCATTTGGATGGAAGCAGTGAAAGGATCTATGTCCCTTCCTTGAGCCCAATAGGCGAAACGTCTCCACTTACTCAAATAAATCTTTCGAGTGGAAGATTTATGGAAGCTATCAAAATATCTCGAACAGAGTGAGATATTTGAGGAAGCCTGGCTAAGGTTGGAATAGGAGGAACCAAGCAGTGAGGTTCAGAGAGGGAAGGGAGCGATGAAACTGACCCGACTGATGGATCAAAAGATCTGGAACTAGGTCCAGATGCCAAGGTCGCTCCAACAGAAAGTGATGTAGAAAGGGGAACCAAACTTGTCGAGGCCAGTAAGGAGCAATGAGGATCAACGAGGCCTTCTGAGTGATAGCTTTCTGTATCACTTGAGAGATTAGTGGGTAGGGAGGAAATGCATACAGAAGTCCCCGGGGCCAAACTTGGACTAGAGTGTCTCTGCTGGGCTGGCCTGGTAAAGGGAATAGGGTGAAATAATCTCTGCACTTGCTGTTTTGAGGAGTAGCAAAAAGGTCGCAGCAAGGCTGACCCCACTTGAGAAAAATTTCTCTCACAACAGAGTCTTTCAGAGACCACTCGTGAGGCATGAGGATAGCTCTGCTCAACTTGTCCGCAATTTGATTGGACTTCCCGGGGATGTGCGTTGCTATCAGAAACCGCTGAGAAGAAATCGCCCATTGCCACAGACTGAGTGCTTCTCGACACAGAGGGTAGCACCTGGTTCCGCCTTGTTTGTTGATATACCACACTACAGACATATTGTCCGTCTGGATTGCTATCGCTCCCAAGGGAAGAGAGTCTTGAAGGGCTTGCAACGCTAAAAGCACTGCTCTCATCTCTAGAACATTTATGTGCAAGTGGCATTCGTCTGGTTGCCATGTGCCCTGGACAGTTCTGCCCTGATAATGCCCCCCCCACCCGATCAGGGAGGCGTCCGTTGTCAAAGTAGCAACCGGAGGGGAAGGAACAAAACGTCTTCCCAATAAGAGCTGAGGGGAAGACATCCACCACAGAAGATGATTTCTGCATGTTTGCGTGATCATAATGGTGTGGGACATCGGAAGTTGCTGGTATGACCATTGCGTGAAGAGCATCCATTGAAGGATTCTCATGTGGAATCTGGCTAATGGAAGCAGAGGTATGGCAGCCGCCATAATCCCCAACACTTTCAGAACTAACCTGGCTTTGATTCTGTTGCTGCTGAAGAGGAGCGAGACCAGTTTGTGTATGTCTGCTATTCTCTGATGTGTTAGTCTCGGACATGTTGACTGTGTCTAGATTTGCCTATGAAGGTAATAGTACGACAAGGCGACAAAACAGACTTTTCGCAATTTATTGAAATGCCTAACTTTTGACAAATGTGAAAGGTGTAGTCCCTGGCCATTAGAAGAAGATGCTTGGTGGGAGCTGTGAGGAGCCAGTCGTCCAAATATGGAAACACCTGGAATCCTTGACGTCTCAGGTGAGAAGCTACCACTGCCATGCATTTGGTAAACACCCGGGGGGCAGTGGTGAGACCAAAGGGCAGGGCCCTGAATTGAAAATGACTGGTTCCCAGCCTGAAGCGGAGGAATCTTCTGGAGCGTCTGTTCATTTTTATGTGATAGTACGCATCCTGAAGGTCTATAGAGCACATCCAGTTTCCCTTTCCCAAAAGGGGAAGGATGGACTGCAGCGTGACCATCCGAAATCTTGTTTTCTTGACTGACTTGTTCAAGATACTGAGATCCAAAATTGGTCTCCAGTCCCCTGTTTTCTTTGGAACTAAAAAGAACCTGGAGTAGATTCCGGATCCTTGCTGTTCTGCTGGAACTGGCTGAATTGCTCTTTTTGCAAGCAGCTTTGAAATTTCCAAAGCTGCAAGATCCCTTTGAGCGGGTGGAACATCTGGAAGGGATTTTTTTGATCGGTTTGGGATGCGAACGAAGGGAATGGAATAGCCTTCGGAAATGATGGACTGTACCCATTTGTCTTGAGTCAGGGATAGCCAGGCTTCTGGGTACAGTGACAATCTTCCCCCGACTGCTTCCGAAGGTGGGCAGTCGGGCAACACCTCAGGGATGCTGAAAGGGCTTATCAGAGACTTCCCGATTGCCCTGGTTCTGCGGACCCCCCCTGCCCCTAGGGCGACGTCTACCATTGTTGTTCCCCCCTCTGCCTCTGGTGGGGAACCGACTTTGTGCGTCAGGCAAAGTCCCTTGAGATTGTTTGCGGAACCACATTTTCCCACTTTTCTGGCCTTTGGGGTAAGGCCTAGAAGGAGTAGAAAAACAGACTCCGACGGCAGAAAGAGTCTTGCCATCTGTCTCGCACCTAGTCAAGGTTTCTTTCACTTGAGGACCAAAGAGAGATGATCCATCAAACGGGGAATTAGTGAATGACGTTTTAAAGGGGTCCGCAAAGTTGCATAGCCGCATCCAGGCATGCCAGCGTAAGGCCACACCTGTCCCTGCGGCCCTGCTCGCTCCATCAGCCACATAAGAAAGGAGGCGCATGGAGGAGTTAGCTATGGAGTTCAGGGTAGCCAGCTGAGTGTTCATCTTGTCTTGAAAACCCGCAGCCGTAGGATCCTTCAACATGTCACTCGCTTCTTTGATCAAGTCTCTTTGAAGACGAGTAAAATGGCATAGGTAGTGCAGCTTAACGCATAGCAAAGGTCGCTGACGAGAACATCCGCTTCCCGTACCTGTCCATAGACCTAGATTCTTTGTTAGGGGATGAACAGGCACTGAAGGATCAGCTAGTTCCTTCTTGGTGGCAGCAGCTACCACCATAGCATCCACAGAAACACCTTTTGTGAGAAATTGCTTGTCAGTTGGTGCTGTTATAAATTTGGAGGGTCTCCTGGGGGTAGGGTCCACTGAATCAGGAGCCGTCCAGGCCTTCTTTGCAACCACCTGCATGAGGGGATCAAAGGGGGATACCCAGGAGGTGGAAGGGCGAGAGCCAAACGCCTCAAGATACACAGATTCATCCTCCAAGGGTTAAGGGCTGGCCAATTTCCCTCTGTTTCAGGATCTCTAGAATATCTGCGAAAGAGACATCTTCAGACGGGAACGTGGGGAACCCTCGAATCCTCTAAATCTGTGTCAGAGGTGACAGACTCAGGTGAGTCTATGTGCTTCCTCTTACACTTTCTCTTCCTAGGGGCTCCCTGCCAATTCAGGGAGGCCTCGAAGAGGATGAGATCCCCACAGGGGATTCTTGAGGAGCTGGCTCTCTGCGGTCTGGGATGAGGGAGTGAGTCGACATAACCAAAGGCACCGAAGAGGGAGGGGCGGTCGGAGCCGACTGTGGAGTCGAACAAGGTTCCAACACACTCCGCATGACCTCGAATGCACCCCTGTCAGGCAGAGCCAGAGGTCCCCGCTCCGAGAAGCTGAGAACCTCCCTCGGCACCGACAGAGATGGCTCCGAGGCCGATGTCGGAGCCGAGCTCACCAGCGCCGAAGCACCGAGAGGGAGAGGGGGGTCGGACAAGGGTCCGATGTCACTCACCCCCTCGGAGCCGACGAGGGAAGCCCGGCGCCGAGATTCCTCAAAAGAAGAAATCGGAGCCGACGGAGCCGAAGACAAATGTATCGGCTCCGACGCTACCACAGTCTCGGTCCCGAGACGCCCCGGCTCTGAGCTCAAAGGAGTCGGAGGAATATTTATTGGAACAAGTTGAGGCATCGACTGATGAGTCGGACTCTGGAGCATTTGGGCCAGTGCCTCGGACTTCAAAAGTCTACTCACTACCCTCTGGAGGTCGTGATCCGAGAGCCTCGATGACCTGGAGGAGTGAGATCTATGGCTCCGTTCAGACAGCAGGGGAGACGCTGGAGCCGAATGAACGGAGCCAAGGGACGGTGACCTCGATCTCTTTCTAGATGTCGGCTCCGATGGTCTGATCGGAGCCGACCCAGGAATCTCTAATGCCTCGGCTCCGGCCGGAGCCGAGGAAACCACGGATACTGCAGTCAAAGACTCAACGGCTCCAGCCGGAGCCAATGAAGCAGTAGGCTTCGAAGCCTTAGGCCTCGACTCTGAAGCTGGAGCCGAGGTCTTAGAAGCCTTAGAAGGTTTCCCCGATGACACAGAAAGGGAACCTTCAGGCTTAATCAAACCCCTTAAGATGAGTTTGTTTTTTCTCTCCTGCAGGACTCTAGGGCTGAAGCCATGGCATACAGCACAAGAGTCCTGCAGGTGTAAAGGTCCCAGGCAATACACACAAGAAGTGTGACCGTCTGTCAGAGACATTTTCTGACAGCACGAATCACACTTCTTGAAGCCTGAGACCTTTGTATCCTTGGACATATTCAAGGAACCGAAGTGTAATCACACACAGAAAACACACACACACACAGATTACACTAATAGGGTTCAAAGGGAATTATTTAAACTAAAGGTAAGTTAAATAGAACTCCCTAATTAAACACATACACACCCTAAGGATAGGGAAGGAAGGGCCCGAAGGCCTTAGGGAAAGAACTATAAGTTCTTTAGAAAAAAGGGGGCTGGATAAAAGGTAGAAGGGATAATAAGTCCACTACACTAAAGGGAAAGAAAATACACAGAGCTAGCCTAAGTCTAAAGAATTTAAACTAGTCTAACTTTCACTAACCTGGAGCCGGTAGAAAACACACCTCGATCGCTGTAGCGGCAAACGAGATCTGAGGTAACTCACGCCTAGCATTGTGGGATATAAGGGGAACCTCGAGCCGGTGGAACCAACTCTCGAGCTTTTAGAGTGGCCGAGTCGGAGCCGAGGTCGGCTCCGAACCCATCTAGCAAGAATGAAGGCGAGATAGACAACTTAACATCATCTGTTTTTGACAGTAAGGAAGCAATGTCTATTGCAGATTAATAATACTTGCTTTTCAGGCTGAAAGCTAGTCTCTGGGAGCTTCTGCACACTTATGAGACAAACCGAGAGACTGAACATGCCTCTCTGGGATGTATGGACAGAATGGTGAGAGAATACATGCACTATCTATGGGACTCACCAATTACAGTTGAAATTCAGATGATGTATAAGGATTTGAGAGGCTGACTTGCAGGATAATAACATATCAAGTTAACAATTTAAATCTATGAGTGACTAATGACGGAAAGAATTGGCTAGTAGATTTAAAAGGTGTAAAGCCTAGAAACTGGGGCTGTCTTTGGAAAATTATAGAATCCAAGTTTGCCCATAAAGCTGGCTAACTACTAGATGCAGCAGGACAAAATGAATTGGTGTTCATAATGGGAGAAATAAATTCTCTTATCAGGAGAGATAGAACAGGATATAAGGAATGCCTAGGTCCATGTGGGTGGGGCAACAGGAATAATGCAGAAGCCATTTTAGATTTCCATCTGGCAGGTGGTTTGATGGTGACCAACATAACTTTCAACAAGACAGACAGTCACAAGATCACTTGCTAGGTTGCTCTCCATGCAACTAAGGTAGGCACCCTTCTAATAAAGAAAATGGACTGTGGTAGAATCTAGAATCAGAGATTACAAAGTCACCCCCACTCAAAATATCAGCCCCCAGCATAAACCACTGGTGGCCAGAATCATCTACAAGCAGTAATCAAGGCAATGCTCTGAAGTCAACAGAGACATGGCTGAAGGCCTGAAACTTGACCACAGTGAAATATAGTAGTTTAAGGAAACACTAAGGATCTAGCACCTCAGAAAAAAATATGAAATAATTGGTGACAGAGAAGAAAGGCAGCAATTCAAAACAGCATGTGTGAAGACTACAAAACAGTTATGCAGCCAAGTCAAGTTTGGAAATAAGGTACAAAAGGAAAGCTGGTAGTGGAATACAGAAGTTCAAGAAGTTATCAAAAGAAAGGAGTGCAGAAAGAAGTGGGAGACAGAAATGACTGCTCAGGTTATGAAGGAATACTTGTTTGCCTAACAAAAAAGTTCAGACAGACATAATGGCAAAGAGCATGGCATTGCCCAGTTAATACAAAGTGACTTAGCAGCAGGAGTAGCTTCTGAATGAAGAAAACTGTATAGAAGCTATACTACCCCATCCACAGCCTACAATGAATGAAAAAAGAGCATCAACACTAAATGAATTAAGTATAGCACTAAGGAAAATGAAACAAAGGAAACCAGCAGGCTCAGATGAACTCACAGCTGATATGATCAAGATGTAGGGTGAGTTAGGGAAAAAACGGATCATGGAGTACTCAGTGTGGTATACACAGAAAGGTGCATCCCAACTAACTAGGGAGTAAGCATTCTACGGCCACTGTACAAGAACAAAGGGGACATTCATAACTATGAATCAAATGAACCAGACCAGCGCTACTGTGGACTGTATTTGGAAACAGAAGACCAAACAATAAAAAAATAAAATCCAAGAAACAGAAACGCAGAGTCATAAACCAAAACCAAAACTGATGTAATAAAAATCCAAAGAGCTTTCGGGAACAAATGCTTCTTCAGTGTGTACAGATAAAAATCAAACAATCGAAATGGTATTTAAATACAAAAAGTAATCCAACACAGTCCAATCATCGTTCATAATTAGTTAGATAATTAGCTTAAAGAAGCACGTGTCTGCCTCAGAAATCTAAAAACAGTATATAAAATGCAACATATTAGCAATAGTAAAACATATTGGGGTTGGGAGGGTGGCTTAATGGCTAAGGTGTTTGCCTTACAAACACAAGGTGCAGAGTTTGAGTCTCACAAGGGATAATTGGCTAGGCTTAAAATGTCTCACAAGGGCAGTTAGCTTAGTACTAAACTATGAACTATATATATTTAACAGTTAAATTAAACATCATAACAGATCTTTATTTCAACATCATTTGCTTCTTCTTAAGAATAGGTTTTATACTGACAGATGCATTCAAACCAGGTACATGATCTGCATCCAGACGTACTATCCACTCGTATTCAGAAACTTCAAGACAGTTGTTTAAGTCCCCACCTCTTTTATTCTAATACCAAATATCTATGACTCTAAATAAAAACCTATGTTCTACACCTTTCTCAACTATATGTTTAGCCAGTGCATTACTAGTTATTCTTCTATTTCTGATGTATGTTCTATGATTCTCTCTCTCAATTTTTTTGTGCTTTTCCCAATATAAAAAGCAGAACATTTAACACAATTGGCTAAATATGTTTGTGAAGATATGTGAAGCCTGCCAGCCTAGCTAGATAGGATTTTGTAGGTAATTCTGCCATTTGTAAATATTACTGTAAACCACATGCTTGTTTTCTTAAATGTAAGAAAATTATGGTAAATGTTGAACTTCAAAAATGTAACCACATTACACTCTGCTGGAGGAAAGCTGATAAGTCAAGCATTGTATAATTGTTTGATCTCAAAACTCAGAGCCGAGATGTCTGAATGAAGGAATTCTTCATATTCTTTTGAGACCAAAGTTAATGGCTAGAATTTACATAAATAATGTCTTTTATTGCTCTGGCTTCCTGGCCAGCTGCAAGATCAAAAGGGTTGTTACACTCTGAGTTTCTGTTAGCCTAGGAAACAGAGAATAATGATGTAATCTGAAATGAGTCAGTGGTACTGTGTTATCAATTTAAGGACAGAGAGAGAATCGGAGTATTTTGCATTTGTTTTCAGAACTGACATCACCAGCACCGCCTTGCTCTACATGTAAGTTTATTTTAGGACTGTGTTTGCTCTTAGATATAGCTAGGAAATAGTAAGTCTGGTCTAGCTGTTTTCTGTATTGATGTTAGAACTTTTCTACTGTATTATTTTAAACATTCTCTGTGATTTCTGAACTCTTGACTAGCACTGTGTACTAAGAAGTATTGTCTTGTGTTCTTATTTATTATTAAATATCTTTGAACCTTTCAATCATGGTTGTTTTGTGCAGTGATAATTTTAGCTCTAGAGTACATTGCATGTATATAGTGATACTGGCCAAGCCACTCCAATAAGCATTAAAAAGTTCCAGTCACACTTACCATTTGGATAATAATATTGCACAGTAATAATTGGACACCCTTTGATAAGGCCCTTATTAGTAGTTAATATTAGTGGCTGGTGGTAAGTGGTACTACCATATAGTCTGGGCAGAACGGGCATAGCTGGAGAAACTGTGCCAGCCTTTCACAGGAGTGTCTGTATGTGGATGTATATAATTCCTATCTCAAAGTGTGTGTGCGTCAGCTCTTGGGCAGGGACACAAATTACTGGTTGGACAGAGAGGGTGCTGGAGGTTTTAGTTTGACCACTAGGCTATGATCTGGACCCTATAGCTGTGCCAGTGGGGAGTCTTATTGGGGATCTGGAGAGAAAGGGAGAAACCAACCCCAGACTGACCGTGATCTCTGTGTGCTCTTAAGGGAAATTGTACTTCACTGTGTGTGTGTATTTGTTATCTTTCCCAATGTATACACACCCCTCACTAGTGTTAGTGGTGAGGATTGAGGCTCCTTGATTGCTGGGCCAGTGCACGGGCGTCACAATGTTATATTAGATGTGCTACATGTCACATGACAGTTAAATGTAAATTTCCTATTAGGTGTAGGGTGTATAAACTCATTGCTTCTCAGAATATAACTGCAACATTTACAACTAAGGTGGGAAAAAGTACCAAGTTTGGACATTCAAGTAGGTGGACCAGAAGATAAATCTTTGTAGCAAAGTCTCTGTTTTAAACTAGAACATTTTCTATAAGCAAACCTGGGTTTCTCTCCCACTATATTAACAATTTCGGGCATGGCCATAAGAATTCCCCAATTTCTTGTTAAGATATTTATAACACCCATAAATTTCCTACATATGTAGTAGTATAACGCATATAATTCTGACTCATAACACTACCATTATTTGGAGTGGTCATATGACAATTTGTAAAAAAAAAAAAAAAAAAAAGATTGCACTATAGCGTCCCTATTGTTTAAAATCTCATTTTCACATCTTGTAACATGCTAATTTCATAGCCTCGCTGTTTTAATTCCTTACTCATCTTATTTAACTTATCACTACATATACTATTATTGGTATTTAATCTACTTGCTCTTAAAAACTGAGTCTTAACAATGCCCCTAAATGTATGTGGGGCATGCATGCTATCCCTGTGAGTGAATCTATTCTTATAGACATCTTTTCTGAGCACAGACATGGCAATGTTATTAGATTCATCTTTTGATAAACAGATCATCTAAGCAATTCATTTATTCTTCTGAGTATGTAGCAGTAAACTTCAGGAAGCCTATGGTATGGTTTAAGTAATCAATAAATGAAAGTAATTGAAAGTTATCACCACCCCATAACAAAAAAATATCATCCACAAAAAGAAAAGTTCTAGGAAAAGAATCTTATCACTAAACACAGAAGAGCAATTATAAATATAATCCTCCTCCCATTTTGCCACGGCAATATTTAAGTATTAGCTATCGATGTGCCCATGGCAACACCACTTATTTGATGGTATATACATTCTTGAAATATAAATACATTATTCTTCAAGACAATCTCTAGCAGTTAAAGTGTTTCAATCTCTCCAGCACACACAGTTGTATTTTTGCAAAGAAATTCCCGCATGGCTTCAATACCAAAATCTATAGGAATCATAGTAAAATGCGATTTAATGTCTAAAGTGACAAAAATATAGTTGCAATCTCTATGTGAGTTATGCCATGCAGAAAACTGACATAGAAAGTTTCTTGCATCTTGTATGCAACTTCTTAACATTGTGTAAAAATTTTTTTAGCACAAAGTGCAAATACCGTAAAACTGGTTCTGTAACCCACCCACTACCCGAAACGATACGTCTCATTGGTGGGTTATACAAATCCTTATGAATTTTGGGTAAACCATATAAGGTAGGAGTTATCGAGCAAGAAACAGTGAAATAATGAGAGATCAACATCAATATCGTCATTCAATTATAATTCACAAATATTCATATTAACTTTGCTGATAAGCCTACAAACCTATAAACCATTCATTTCAATGAAGGCAGGTATGTCATTCAAAAACTCATACACAAGTGTAAAATAATCCGTTTTATTCATAACAACAATAGCCTCCCCCTTGTCAGCTTGTTTAATGATAACATCTTTGTTATTCTCTAATCTCTTCAGTGCTTCATGTTCAGAAGCAGTAAGATTATAGTCTATCTGCATATAAGGCTCAAATGTCAGATTCATAGATTTCTAAAAAAACTGTTAGTGTCAGACAATTAACTGGTATGAACAAGCTAGGTTTTTAACATACATGTGTCGATGTCACTAAGGAGTCTTTATAAATAAGATTAAGACTAAGATTCCTTACAAATAACTTTAACCAAAGTATTGCTATTGAAGGGTATAAACTGCAATCCCTTCTGAAGAAGACTGATATCATACTCAAGTTAATTCTAGGCTGGATAAATTAACGATAGATGATCTCTTTATGCTGTTCGACTGTTCGCCCTGCTGCGAATCACAGGACCTCTCTTGCCTCCTCCTTCTCTGTTTGCTGATCTGCCTCTCAACAGTTCCTTCTTCTGTTTCAGTATAACTTTCGGTAAGTTCAATGTTACAGGTTTGGGGTGCTTCCAAAAATCCTCATATTGTTGGCCTCTACCATCACTGGAAACAGGAATGGGATCCATGCTGGCATATTCAGTTATAGCAGGACCAGGTGCCTGTGTAGCAGTCAGTACATTCATATTAGTAATCTTTTCCATTCTAGAGTTGGAGCTATTGCTAGTCTCCATATTAGAAAATGTGTCAAGAGTATCTAAAGATTTTTCAGCGGCATTGCTTTGATTCACACCCCTTGGCTATATTATTTTTGGGACGTTCTCTTGGCGAGAAGAATACAGTACTGTTCTTATAATCATTCAAGTCCCAATGCAATTTATGTTTTTTTTAGTGCCATCAATTTCTTATCTAAGCTGATCAGTCGTTTCAACATATCATTTTACAAATGTGATCTCTCATGGAAAACCGACATTTCAATCAGTTCATTTTCACATTTAGTAGTGCATCTTGCAGACTAAGATCAACCTTATAAAAAAATCATTCATTAGTTTCATATAGTCTGCACTCAATCTAAGGTTCAGTTCTTGCCACTTAGCTAAAAGTTCTGGGTAGGCATTGCTGAAAGATGGCATTTTCAAAATTCTGAAACCTCGTGGAGCAATTCCAAGCTCAAGTTAGGCAGAAAAACTAAAGCGCTGCCATTGTAATTCCTTAAAGGAATAGAGTCAGTGGCTGTTAAGTAAGTTAATGGTATATTACTATCTTGAGCAAGTAATGGATTAATGTTCACCAACAAAAGCTGAAGAACAGAACGATTATTAGACATAATAATATCTCCAATATGTGTTGTGACGATTTCTCTCACTCTGAGCCCAAGGCTGATCAGGAAATATGTAGAATAACGACTAGTTCATAGTTTCATAGGTGTGTACTAAGCTAATGGCCCTGGAGCCTTTACAAGCCTAGCCCATAGGATTACCCTGGCATCATGCCACCTGACCTTAGTTCCCAGTGCCTCTGTCGAGGAGAGCCACTGGAGTGATCCCCAGGGTGAATTTTATAGGTTCATAGGTAGTGATGCACTGCCTAACCATATAATTGAGCAAGATATAGATATAGATCATAGGTTTTTATTTAGAGTCATAGATATTAGGTGTAAGAATAAAAAAGTTGGGGACTTAAATAACGGTCTTGAAGTTTCTGAATATGAATGGATAGTATGTCTGGATGCATATCATGCATCTGTCAGTATAACACCTATTCTCAAGAAGAAGCAAATTATGTTGAAATAAAGATCTTTTATGGTGTTTAATTTAACTGTTTTTTTTATTTATATATATATATATATATATATATATATATATATATATATATATGTTTTACTATTGCTGATATGTTGCATTTTATATACAGTTTTTAGATTTCTAACAAAGACACCTGCTTTTTTAAGCTAATTATCTAACTGTGAACTATGATTGGGCTGTGTCGGATTACTTTTTGTATTTAAACATCATTTCAGTTATTTGATTTTATTTGTACACACTGAAGAAGAGTTAGAGTTTGTTCCCGAAAGCTCTGTGGATGTTTAATAAATCGGTTTTGGTTTATGACTCTGCGTTTCCGTTTCTTGGATTTTATTTTTTATTGTACATTCACAACTATGGGCAGTACAGATATATCAAACTCCTGTCACACTGTAAGAAAGTGCTGGAGAGGGTGACTGATAAATAAATGAGCAGAAAAGCAGAATGTAGGATGGGAAAAAAGCAGTTTTGATTCATATGAGGATGCAGCACAACTGAACCAATGTTTACAGTGAGACAAATAGTGGAGAAGACAGAGATAAGGAAAGAGTCCAAATGGACATTCTCTGACCTGAATGCATATGACAAGATACCAAGAAAGCTAATTTAGGCAGTCCTGCAGGTGTTCAATGTCCCGGAAACACTGGTATAATTATTGAAGGTTACACACAAAGACCAAGTGGCACAGGTAAAAGTGGTATTTGGACTCACAGAGGGGCTCCTAACTGGAATGGGTGTGCATCAGAGGTCAGCTCAGAACCTGTTGTTTTTCATAATGGTGATTGACTACATCAGCAAACGGGTCAGCAGGTACAGATCAACAAAGCTGCTGTATGTAGATAAAGGCACGCTACAAGCAGACTCTGAACAAGAACCTAAGCAAATGATAACAGAATGGAATACAAAACTGAAGGCACATGGGATGAAACAGAGCACAGATAAGACAAGTATCATGATAGCAAATGGGGGAAATCAAAAGATGATGAACACTGGTCTACAAACTTTTATCAAGTTATGACTAGGCTGGGATAATCTTTTTGAAAGCACAGATATCTCTAGAAAAAATGTACATGATTATAGGCTGTAAATGTTATAAACTAGTAGGGTGTAAAATGAAGACATTTTTGAGAGAACAGGGGTTACTTTAAAGACATGTATTGGATGTGGTTTAACCAATCCAAACAAGAATAGAGCATTCAAGTTACTGACCTTAACTATGAGCCCACTGAATGTGTCATCTTTACAATTTGTCTCAAACAAACTATGAGCTGGCATCTTCAACTGTCTAAAATGAGGCATAAAGTAAATTAGTTATTATACTGTCACAAAACATCTTTTTTCACATTCACTGCAAAGGCTGCCATAGAGAAAAGAATCCTATTTGAACAGCTAGAATATGGCATCTCCCTAACTGCTGCTGCTTCCAAAAAAAAAAATCTAAAATTATACAAACCATTTCAACCAAAATATGTAGATCCATAGACAAGAACATCACTGCTTAACAATTAATAAATCTAAATGGCTGCTGGTCAGTAAACAGCTGACCTCTTACTCGGTTTGCCACTATTTAAACTTAAAATTAGACACACTCTCCTTTGGTGGCTAAACTTAGTCTGAAGATTTCTTCCTCTAATCTTAGAAGCTGCAACCACTTTGGATTTCACTACAGACTCCCCAAAGGTTAAATGCATAGGTTCACAGGTGTGAACTAGGCTAATGGCCCTGGAGCCTTTACAAGCCTAGCCCATAGGATTACCCTGGCATCATGCCACCAGACCTTGGTTTCCAGTGCCTCTGTCGAGTAGAGCCACTAGAGTGATATGCATAGGTTCATAGGTAGGTACTAGGCTATTGGCCCAAGGGCCTACGTAAGCCTAGCCAGCAAGGTACCAAAGCTTACGCCACCCAAGAAAGTTATTTTCCTGTGCCACTGTCCAGCAGAGACACAGAAGTGATCCCCGGGGTGTATTTCCCATTTCCAATCCACTCAAGACTTTTCTTGAAGAGTGCTAATGAAAACCTTTGCTTGACATAGATGGGTAGCTTGTTCCAGAGTATAGGAAGTCTCTGGGACAGGAATCTATCCCTCCAGCGTGTCCTGTTTATTGTGGTGACAAGGTTTAGGTCCCTAGAGCATGTAGCTTGGACGGATTGGGATTTCTTTAGGTGTAGCATGTCCAACAGCTCTGGGTTTGACATAGCTTTATATGTTAGGCAGAGATCACCTCGGAGTATGCAATATGCTACGGAGTAAAGCTGGAGTTTTCTAAGGCAGTCAGTGTAGGGCATTTATTTGAGGCCAACAATCCTCTTTGGGCCTTTCCAGCTGCTGCAGATGTCTTGTGAGGTACATTCCAAAAGGGGCATTGTACTCTATAATGGGGAACAATGGCCTTTTTTTTCCTGGATGAGAACCCTTTTATGATGAGGTGTGCCACGTAGAAGGACTTCCTGACTACTGTGGCGATGTGACTATCAAAGGAGAGGCTACTGTCTGCCTGGGTCCCAAGGTCTCTTATCACGCATTCGGTGTTAAGTAGATTGATGCCTATGTGGTAGTTCATGGGTACAGAGTTTTTACCAAAGGGGATGACACTGCACTTTTTGGCACTGAGCTTGAGGCCATGGCTCTGACACCAGGCATCTGTCTCAGTGAGGCTCTTCTGTAGAATTTCCACATCATTTGGGGACTTGACTATGGCTCCTAGTTTGCAGTCATCTGCGAACTTCGTCAGCCAGAGGCCTTCTGTGTTAGCCTGTACTTCAGAGAAGTAGATACCAATATGGCAATATACTATTCAGTAAGTGAAGCCCTACCATAACCATAAAGGCAACTTTTAAACCATCAGACTGAAATTTTCTAGCTGTGACACAGCCTTTCATTTTACTATTAGTGTCCTTTTTAAGTGACAGTACAGCAGTTTTCAGTATGATAACTTTCAGCTTAAAAACTCACTTTATCAAACTACATCATGAAATGTAGCAATGGTCAGTTGTCATACACAACCTCAATCATTTAAGTTTAAATAGCCACTTTGAGATTTGATGTTTGGTACTTTACTTAAATGGTGAACAAGCAAAATAAAAAATAAATAAATAAAAATAAAAATGCAGGCCGACTAAGTCAATCACTGGCCATCTCAAACCACAAATGTATGATCCATGATTAGCACAAAAACAAAAAGGACACAGGATTCTGCCAGCACTAACAGCAACACAGATAAAGAAGATAAAAACAAGTTCAATTTGGAGCAATCCAGTCTTCATTGGGGGGGGGGAGGACATAGCAGCAGCAAAATAGTGTATGACAGCAATATCAGCCAATATAGCATATTACAATTTTGTAAAGCTGCTAGTGAAGAGAACAAATTTGTATAATCCTCGACTCAGTCACCATGCCATTTCTGAACAGCTACAAGTACACCTTCCCTCAATGCTGCTTGTCACCCTTCTGTTAGCATAACTGCTATCATTCATCCATCAGAGTAACCAGATCGCTTAAAGGGTCAAAGGAACGTCACATCTTTGAACCAGGAAACTGGTTTGATTTCTTGTGGCTTTCCAACAAGGTAGACTACGTTCACCCGTTATGGATTGATTATAGTTTTACTGGCTACTCTAATGGACTGGAGTAAAGCAAAAGCAAAGTGAAATCACATAATGAGCTGCAAATTATTAAGCAGTTTCAAATCATGGTGTGCTCATAGAGTACATTACCATTTTTTGTTTTGTTTTTTTTTCTTTCTTTAACTGATCGGCAGTTGGGTCAGTTTCCTTTGGGTCCTAATGTGCTAATGCATAAACTACTTAGTTCTTGGCCTCAGCTCTGACAGCCACTTCCACCTCACCAAACAGTTATTAATTTGTACTCAAAGTTCAGACCTCAGGTAAAAACTCACCTTCTCAGACAGACTAAATCTAACTGCTTTCTTTTATCACATAACCTAGTATTGAACTTCCACCTCCTTCTTTGTCCAACTTTACCACCTTTGTCGTTTATACTTCAACTAGATCCATTTATATCTCCCCTGAAGTCCCTCAAACCCTAACATTCTCTTTAACAGAAGAAAAAGGAAGAGAAAAAAAATAGGGAAAAAGTATTTCAGACAATTTTTTGCCCTTATACTTAAGCATACGATTTACAATTCTATGTATTGTTGTTCTGTGACTTATGGTTCATTCTACTACCTGGTTTTGATTCCTTTTTTGTCTTATGTCTGCTTCTTCATTTATTCTGCATGTTCCCAGGCTGAAACTGAAAATGATCTTTTGTAATCAATGTTCTACCCCAGTAACAAATTTAAATGCATACATTCAAACATAAACAAAAACTGAAACTATGGATAGCAGCACTTAAAGAAATGTATTTAAAGGAAAATTAACATGATGCAATGAATACAAGGTATACAAGGTACAAGGCAGTGGTATCCTCCTTTTGTGAATGGCAAGGAAAAGGTGCCTGACGTTATTCACTTCATACAGAAGCCTTCTCAGCATTGGAAAATATAATAGTATACACTAAATAGAGGTCATGAAGGAGTGAAAGCTTAAATGGGTGCAGCACTGCTGACATTAATGAACAAATTATAACAGGATTTATGCAACTGGAACTTCAGAAAATTATGAGCAAAATGGTTGTATTCTAGGAGGGGCTAACAGTGACTATAAGGGACTGCAAAGCTGTTTCTCACACTGCAGAGGTACGAAGAGGCTTAAAAATGGCGAGCTATGTGGCAATATATATGAAGGTAAGGGGGTTGCTATTAAACTTACCAGGCACAGCATACATATTATTTGAGCACTTACTAGACTAGGTCCCATACTGAGATAAACATGTACTTGGTGAATGAGGTCAGGGCACATCTAATAACAATATCGGACCACACTTCAATGAAATTTGTCATTCACAGGGTGGTACCTTTTTGTCTGTAGAAACAGGGATGCTTCCTACAACTTTTTAAAAATTTAATTATTTAGGGAATGATGCCAGGGGTTAAAAGGTGAATTTATCTATGACTGAATACAACCAACAAACATTATCAACAGAATGGGATCAATTTAAGTTTAACTTAAATGTGAAAATATATCCTCACACTGGCCGGAAGATTGGAAAGTATAATGAAAAAAATGAAGCAGTTGGAGGAGAAATTATGAAGTTTACAAAGTAATTCATCGGAAGGTAGCAACTGTGTTACGGTAGAAGCAGAAAAGGTAAGACAAGATCTGAAAGTGCTGTTAAACCAGTATTATGAATTTTTCTATCAATCTCTAAAAGATAAATATTTTTATAACTTGGATTATCAAAAATCACTAGCGGGTTGACTAAAACAGCAGATGGCACAAGGGAGCACAGTAAACATGAAGAGTTGATAGTGGAATATTTTAGAAAATATAATGGAATACGGCAAGAAGCTGAAACAAACTGGTGGGAGAGCAAGCATGAAATGTGGATTTCTTTTTGCAAAATTTAGAAATATCAAAGTTTAACAGGAAGGAATCTGACAGCTTGTTGATATCAATTATAATGGAAAAGTTGAAAGTGATCAAAGGACAGTCTCAATGAAAAACTCCAGATAAAGACGGACTGCTAATTAAGTTTTGGAGTTTGCAAGTCAGAAGAGATGAAATCACAGCTATTATTATTATTATTAAGTCTGAACTGGAGACTAAGCAAATATCAGAGTCATGGGGGAAGCTGGTTGCAGTGATTCCGAAAGAAGGGAAAGATTAGGGTCTTCCTTAATCATACAAGGCAAAATTCATTTTAAATCATGAATATATGCTCTTCATGGCTGTACTAGCAAAGATGGTAGAGATTAATACCAAATATGAAAGACTGTGACCAGTGTGTATTTCTTGCTGGTAGACAGATTTCTCATAACCACGGTGGTGGTGCTGCGGTAGCGTTGTCGCCTCACAGTAAGATGCTGTCCGGTTCGATTCTCAGCTAGAGCGTCTTCTGCGTGGAGACATGCGTGAATGGGTTGTGCGACAGGGCTGGTAACTCGGCATGTAAAAATCAACTACCAATCATTAGCGGACCGGAGTTTTGCTGTGGCGACCCCTAACCGGGAAAAGCCGAAAGACACAGCAGACAGATTTCTCATAAAATAAAAAAAAAAGGTCTTTGTTGTTGAGCAGGACATAGCAGGTGTCAGTGCGCCTTGACAGTGTAAAAGTGGTACTACGAAATACAGGTGTTCTAGCTTTAGGACTTATGAAAGAATTTGTGGAGGTATTCAGGTTAGTGCAAGATAAGCCAAGTACTGGGGGTGTGTCTCTGCCTTTAAGAATGTACAGAAGAACCAGACAAGGATGCCCAGTATCACCATTTACATTACATATGAAGACTTTGGCTGTATTTGCGATGTTAGAAAGGGTATAATCTGCTAGATGAAGAACGTAAAGTATTTTCTGCAGGAGATGTGTTGATTTATCTGACTCATCCAGAGAGTGCTATAATTAAGTTGATTCAGATGTTGGATAACATAGGTATGAGTCTGGTTATAAGGTAACCAAAACAAAACATGGGCAGATGAATAAGAGTATTTAAGACAGTCAAGAAAATACTGGTGGTATATATTAAGGCATATGAAAAGATGGAAAACAGGTTGACAAATAATATTCAACGATGAAAGATAAAAGATGGCAGGTATCGAATTGGACCACAGACTGCAAATAGTGCATTTTTTTGCATTGCCTTTATTATTATATGTGCTCCACACATCAAATGAAAATGGAGGGTTGAATACACCTGATCCAGACCTATAATGTCATGGGATGCAAGTAAAGTTAACATATCTTCATTCAATTTGGAAATAAGTTGCAAAATATTACTATGCATATTGGTATGCAGTATGCAATATGAGAAAAAGATTTACTTAATACAATGAGAAAAGCTCTCCTTATGAGAAATTTGCCAGACAAGGAATCCACAAGTGGATTAACTACATAATGCTTTCAGGTGAAACCACAGTAGAAATGCATGATGAACGGGGTATTGGGTATTGTGGAAAAAAAAAATCTAAAGTGATATATTGCAAGCAAATGAGGAACAAGAGTGTGGGCTTTGTGGGAATAAATACAGCACAAGTACGGGATTCAAGAATATTTGAAAACTGAATTTAGAAGAATAATTAATACAACAAAAAGTATGGAATGACAGAGCTTTAGTTGGTAACATCTCTGCAGATTCTCTTACTATTGGTAGCTAGGAAAAAGGATCCTTATATGAGAAATTCTTAAAGCTGGAGATAATTTACAGTAATAAATTGAACAACTCTTGAGGGAAGAAAGGGACGCAAAGCTGTGGGAGAGCATAATGTTTAATGCTTAGATATGCTACAAGTCACAAGATTTAGGATATTTTCAAGAAAGATGTTTTCACAAATATTTATACATACCACAAACATTGAAAAGGGTGTGAAAGCACATTGTTGGAGATGTGAACAGGTGTTGGGGACAAGCAAACATATGTTTTAGGTCATGTTAAAAGCTAACAAATTTTAATGATTAATTGCAGCAAATGTGACTGCATGGGTTGTGTTGGAAAATTTAGCCAGTGAAAAAGCTTTTTTTAGTATATGATAATGACATGTGGTATACTAATATGGAAAGGGCAAATATTCATCCTGTGATGTTAGAAACCTAAAAAGAAATCTACTAATAGATAAAACTGAGGGAGAGAAGATTGGCAAAGAAAACATCTTGGAAAAAATAATGTTAAGTGTCAACCATGGAAAATTGAATGATACACTATTATTCTCTGTAAGATCAGGTTTCATCTAAATGTAGTTTGTTAGACAAAAATACAGTATTGATACAGTATTGTCTTTGCATAAGTCTAGAAATGCAGCCACATTAAAGCAGGCCTTCACATTTTGCATGTAGTTTCAGTGAATGCACTTTCAATCAGTGAAAATAACCTTCAGTCAAGAATACTGATAAGAATAAAATGTGCTAACATAATGTGCAGTACACCGAGTACAAACAAATTTTGTTTAATATGGTACGAGGCCTGGGAACCAAGGTTAAAGAGGCGTATAGAAATGTACAGGGTTTTGGTATTATTAGTAGATACTTCAGACACAGTTAGTTTGTTCGGACTGATATGCAGAACGTCATTGTAATGCAGTACACACAAGTTTGATACAGATACTTGAGGGTGAGCACAGACGTCAGATCAAATATCCAGCAATCCATATTATTAATTATATTATTCAGGAGGAAAGGAATATGAGTGCAAAACCTATGGACATTAAGATTTCAGTTTATCAGCACTGTTAATGTAGACAATAAGATTTGACATTCCAAGTACAGAATTTGCAGACAGAATAAGGAGTACAGAAGCTACAGACATTAAGATTTTATATTATTGTTGACATCTAACTCCACTATACATAGTACAACATCCGTAACCAACCTACAGTGTATGCAGACTTTTATTCTGAAAGGAACAAGAAGATTTGGCATTTAAAGGAGAGACTGGCATATGTTATAAAGACATTCAGTCCAGTCTTGTTCCTGTTTCATCCAGTTATTTCCAGTTCATTTCAGAATTCTACAGTCATGTCAGTTCTTACACATGAGGGCTAGAGCAGAACTACATTGGAACTGTGCATTATGTAACTATATCAGGTATTCAAATAATGACTAATCTCTTTGGTAGGGGGAAGATAAGCAAACTGAGAAAATAAAATAAAGTTAATTTTGTGGGGAGGGGGGCTGGTTTTCCAGGTCTGGCAGGCACGTGAGCAGTGGACCTGAATTTGGTTGCTCTCGCTCACCTTCATTTATATTTGTATTTAAATCAGTTTTATAAGCCTGCTGCAAACGTATAAGCCAGTACTTATGGAAGAAGAACTGAACCTGAAAGTTGAATGTGACTATGAGCTGCCAGGAGAAAGAGGAAGAAGTTGATCACAGTTCCAACCATTGCACAGCCTCACTGCCCTATAACATGGCCAATATGAGTAACTCTACACTGGGACAGCTGCAGATACAAGTAGCAATTTTTGAAAGTTTGGTAGAATTAGTAGATAATTTTCTGTAGTTCAGCCATCAGCAAAATAAACTTAACAGCATCCTAAATGACTACATATCTTGGTCTGACTTGAACATAAAATAAAAAAGAATGGCAAATTCTCCATACTCGGACCAGTTAATGGCTCAGGAGCATGAAATACAGTATCTTCAGTAAGAACTATAATTAAGTAAAGCTGCTAGACAGCAAGATAGTGTGCACTGAAGACAGAAGTCACTGCAAGAACCTGAAAATTATGGGGATACCCGAAAAGTTAGGAGGGCGCAATTGCATTGAACTCATTAAAGTTAGGCTTGTTAAGTGGTCTGGTTTATCAGACCAGGAACTGGTTGTGGAACATGCACACCATGTCTTTGTACCTCAACAGCAGATACATCATTTCTCTAGGCCAATACTAGTGAGGTTCTAAACTTTTACCATCAAGAAATGTATCCCAGTTTTATTGATCACAATTATTCCTCAGTCACACAGCAAAGTAGTGCAGAGTTTCGCCTAGCAATGTGGCTATGCAATGGTTGGAAATACAAGTGAATTTATTCTTCAGCTTTCAAAGTGGCTCTACTGGTGGGCTCAGTGCCCCTCATGGATCCATGATGCCGTCTCTAATCTCAGACAATCTTCCTTAAAAGACAAGTAAATTAATAACTCTGTCCCAGAGGAAATTACTTTCACAATGCATGAGATGAGGATTAGGTTAAACAAGGACAGAGCTGTTCCCTCTGTTTAAGCGTCAACTGTCAAATAAAGAAAACGTCACACATCTGTCAGCATTAATGACTCTTGAGCAAATGCCAACCTGATTCCTTTGCATGCAAGTATTACTAGACTTTTTTTTTTTTTTTTTTTAAATAATCCTTATAGTTTATTGAGGGAGGACAGAAATAAAAAACACTCAATTAGCATTCCTGGTCTTAGACCTGTATTAGGATGCTTCTGACTGGTGTTTGGATGTACTGATTGTATTAAATAATACAATGGCAGCATGTTATATGAATGGGAGCATGATTATATAGTGCCCTGATATGTGCATTATTGCAGACAATGATTAAGTAGTTGTTATCTTGCTTCATTAAACATTTGGCAGTCACCTCCTGCCTCATCCCTGCTTAGGTATACATTGGACATGGAAATTATACAGTTAATTTTTAAATATTGCTTTATTAGTTAAACTTGTGATAATGAATACATTTACTCAGAAGGTATTTAAAGTTATAGGTTCATAGGTGTTTACTAGGCTAACAACCACAAGGGCCTTTTTAAGCCTAGCCATGCATCCCAAATCTCTGACAAGTTCTGATACCCTTGATAAGTGTAAGCACGGGCCTGGGAGATCAACCATTTACAGGTTGCCTGTTTGCATCAGAGACACAGGTGCCAAAGCAGGGATGAATTTCCAGTTTCCCATCCAATTGTCCAAGTTGCACTTGAATTGGGTTAGGGAGGAACTCTGCTTCACAAGGATGGGAAGCCTGTTCCATAGACGGGGTAGTCTCTGAGATACATACCTATCTCTCCAGCAGGTCCTATTTATATCACAGGCAAGGTTAAGTCTTTAGAACGGGTAATTCTGGCACTGTCTACTCCTTTCATGCATCTCCTCTATATCTAAGTTATAAATCTTCTAGATACACCAATTTGGAACAAGCAGTCTAAACAGAAACAATCCTATACCATGCTCTCTCAGTCAAAAGCTATTACCACTATCCTCCAATACAATATGAATATCTTCCATCCTCTCCTACATAATTTTATAACTTACTTCAGTATATCTCTTGATAATCCGCGGTGGTGGTGCTGCGGTAGCATTGTCGCCTCACAGTAAGACGCTGTCCGGTTCGATTCTCACAGCGTCTTCTGCGTGAATGAGCGTACCTTCGTTGAAGGCTGTGCGTCAGAGCTGGCAACTCAGCACGTAAAAATCAACTGCCAATCATTAGCGGACTGGAGTTCCACTGTGGCGAACCCTAACTGGGAAAAGCTGAAAGACACAACAACTTCAGTATATCTCTTGAAATGTTTAAAAACCTATACAATACTAAAATCTCCTTTCCTACATAATTTTGTAACTAACTTCATAAATTATCGAACTCTTTGCAACCTTTCTTTACTGACATGAAAGAACACTAAACTTCTTCACAATAAAGTTTTCCTTCTGCAGTATTAATCCATGTACTTCTGCAAGATTTTACAGCTAGAACAATTATATAGACATATAACTGTTGATGTAATACTTTATTGTTCATGCCTGTCTTGTAATTATGCTTGTTGTTTCATGAGAAATTTAACTGTTGGTTTTCTGAGAACTGTCCGAAATTCACTTGAGAATATAAATGCATGATGGTGGAGGTTCCTCTCCGGGCCTCCCCTGAAAATGGGCTCTGCCTAGTCGGACTTTCCCGGTCAACAAAGACAAGTAAATAAATATGATGCTGAGTTTTTTTTTTTCTTTGCAGGATAGTTGGTAACGATTAATATTACCCATCTGCTCCCTGGCACATTTCCAAAGGTCACAGCTCAACTAGAGATGGGCTTGCTTTTCAAGCAGGAAAAATGGAAAGGCAATATTAAAAAGGACTGGAATCTAACTTGTACCCTCAGCATGTCTTGGAGGGACCTTGGAAGGTTTTCCTCCCAAATGTTAGTAAATTATTTGGGACAGACATGTTTGGGATAGTTGATACACACATGATATTCGGTTTATTTCCAAATGTTTTTCTAAGATAGATACCTTTTTTCATGAAAAAAGAATATAGTTCTATTGTCAAATCACCATTATTTTTTACTTTTTTTTTTTTTTTTTTATCTGACCATGCTGCTTTGAGGCTTGTGGATGCAAATTTTTTTCAGGGAGGTAAGGCGTAATACTTAAAAATACAATTTCTTTTTAATAAAAGGTAACACTGTAACTGTCTTTTAGAAGATTTTTTTAAGACATAGGTAGGATTTCCTTAGGGCCATGTGAAAAAGTGGTTTTACTTGTCATTAATAGTTATTTCTTTCAAGCCTTCGTAAAGGCATGGTCTGTCAGGAATAGCGAGCACAGCTGGCATCCCTCCAAGAACAAATGGTAACTATTCAGCCTATGAGGGGGGAGGGGGTTCCAAGGGAGTGTTGAGTGGTCCATCTATTAACAGTATACAATACTCCTTAATATCAGCCTTAATGGTTAACGTTTCTGCCTCCCATGCAAAACTTACAAGGTTCGATCCTGACCTCCGGCCAAGATTTGGGTAGACAAGAAGAAGGCAAAAAGAGAGAAGGGCATTCAGCAAAGAGGTGGATGGATAGTGTGAGAGAACTGCGATAGTCAGGCATGACTGTTGAAGAAGGCAGGAGAGTGGCAATGAATAGCAAGAGATAGGGACAGTTGACGTGACACCCTAACCTTATGCAGAAAATAGGAAAAAGGGGGTTAATGAAGATGATCAACCCAGATACTCTCAAATCAATACTGATTCTCTCTTAGAGCATCTGCACAAATGAAATTTCTACAAAAGGGCCTTACAGAAACAGATGCCTGGTGCCAGAGCCATGGGCTCAAGCTTAATGCCAAGAAATGTATAATTATCCCCTTTGGAAAAAAAACATGCACCATGAATTACCACATAGGTGGCAGGACACTAAACATCGAAAGTGTGACGACAGACTTAGGGACACAGGTGGACAGTGGTCTCACTTTCGATTGCCACAATATCACCACAACAGTCAGGAAATCCTTCTATGTGGCACACCTCATCACTAAGGGCTTTTCATCCAGAAAAAAGGAGGTCATTGTCCCACTGTACTCATCCCTCATTAGACCCATTATAGAGTATAATGCCCCATTTGGTATGTACCTCACAAGACATCTGCAACAGTTGGAAAGGCCACAGAAATACCTCACTAAAAGAATCACAGGCCTAAAGCAGATGCCATATACTGACCGTCTAAAAAAACTCCAGATATACTCTGTGGCATATTGTCTACTAAAGAAATCCCAATCCCACAGAGCCACACGCTCCAGGGATCTAAACCTTGTCATCACAATGAACAAAACATGCTGGAGGGATAGGTTCCTGACCCAGAGACTCCCCATACTCTGGAATAGACTGCCCATACATATCAAGCAGAGTGCCTCATTGGCCCTCTTCAAAAGGAACCTTGATGATTGGATGGGAGATAGGAAATTCACCCTGGGGATCATGTCAGTCACCCTGCTAGACAGGGGCCTGGAGAAGTAAATATTGTGGGAATAAATATCCAGGGAATTTTTATGGCTAGGCTTGCATAGGCCCTAGAGCCGATAGCCTAGTACCAACCTATGAAAAGTACAGTTTTGTACCTACCATAAATGTAGATGTTCGAAGATCTGCATTGCTGCAGTCCTTACATATGGGTAGTCCGCTGTCCTCGGTCGGCCCGAATATCAAAGTATTAGGCTGACGTCGGTCAAGGCGCTTAAGACTGACATCAGGACGTCAGGGTACAAATACGCATGACCGACGTCATATCCTCAGTCTTTTCTTGCCCCAGATGTCAGAAGACCCTAAAAAGAAAGGCCAAAACCAAAAGACAGCAAAAAACAACCAACCACCCTTGCACTAATCATATGTACAATATATACAATATTCACAATATTCACAACCCAAACCACACAACCGCCTCTAACTACAGAGGGAAGGAGGGAGGTAAATTGGACTGCAGCAATGTAGATCTTGAACATCTACATTTATGGTAGGTACAAAACTGTACTATGTTCTTCATCTCACATTGCTGCAGTCCTTACATATGGGTAGAATCCCAAAGCAGAGGTAAGGGAGGATGGCAAAACTATAAAGCATTAGGAGCTGCCAAAATGCCCTGTAAAATTGCAGTGGCAAAACCAGCCCTAGATTTAGAGTAAAGTGGAAGGTGGTAATGCTTAGAGAAAGTATGCACTGAACTCCAAGTAGCTGCCTCCAAAATATCTTTAGTTGCCACCCCCTTAAAAGCTGTAGAAGTGGCAGTAGCCCTAGTGGAATGAGGCCTAATCCCAGCTGGAATCTCCTTACCATGATGGGAATAACAGAAAGCAATACAAAACCCAATCCACTTAGAAATAGTTTGTTTTGAAACAGGCTTGCCCTGAGAACCCAAAGCAAATGAAACAAATAACTGCTGAGACTGCCTGAACCCTTTAGTTCTGCTCAAATAATATCGCGAACTGCCTGTGTATATCCAAAGTGTGCAAAATCTTTTCCCCTTTATTTTGGGGGTTTGCATAAAAAGTAGGCAAATGAATAGTTTGGTTTAAAGCCACACTAGAAACCACTTTAGGCATAAAGGAAGGATTAGTACGCAAAGATACCCTATCCTTATGGAAAATTAAGAAAGGCTCAACCGCCATAAGGGCCTGTAATTCAGAAACCCTTCTCGCAGAGGTAATGGCCAACAAAAAAGCAGTCTTCCATGATAAATATTTCAACTCGGCAGTAGCTGCAGGCTCAAAAGGTTGTAGAGTGAGTTTCTCCAACACAAAATTGAGATCCCAAGCAGGAGTAGGAGCTCTACGTGGGGGTCTTATATTCTTTGCCCCTCTAAGGAATTGCTTAAACAAAGGATGAGAAAACAATGGTGGGTCACAGTCATAGTGAGCAGAAATTGCTGCAGCATGAACCTTAATAGAGGAGAAGGACAAACCTTTGTCCAGTAACTCAGTAAGATATTGAAGAGCCACACTTAAATTAGGCTCAGAAACATCAAATTCCTTTGCTGTACTCCAAAATAAAAATCTCCTCCATTTATCTGCGTACACTTTCCTTGTACTAGGCCTTCTGGCCTCCAAAATAACATTCAAAACTTGCTGTGGAAGCTGAGACCCTCCAGGGTTTAAAACAGAATATGCCAGGCTGTTAGATGCAGAGAGTGAAGTTTGACATTGAGTAAATGACTGTTCTCCTGAGACAGCAGGTGTGGAATCGAAGGCAAAGGCCATGGAGGCTCCCGTATCAGACTTCTCAGTAATGGGTACCAGTGCTGTCGAGGCCAATCTGGAGCTATTAAAATCATCTTTGGCTTGTCCTGTCTGACCTTCAGGAGTACCTTTGGGAGGAGAGGCAGAGGTGGAAAGGCATACACATGAAGATTGCTCCAATTGAATGAGAGAGCATCCACTTTCCAAGCTGTGGGATGAAACCTTTTGTGCAAAACCTTGGCAGCTGGTAGTTTAGTGGAGAAGCGAACAGATCTATGTCTGGAGTTCCCCATAACACTGTCAATTTCTGAAATACATGAGGATCCAATTTCCACTCGTGGGGATCCATAATTTGTCTGCTCAACACATCTGCTAAGGAGTTCTGTGCTCCGGCAGAAACCTTGCCTGAAGATTTAGCTGTAAACTGAGAGCAGTCTCCCACAAAATCATTGCTTGTCTGCATAGAGGATAAGAATCGTTCCCCTTGCTTGTTGATGTACCACATGACAGTTGTGTTGTCTGTTAGAACCAACACCTGCCCTGGAAGAAGTAAATCCTTGAAAGCTATTAATGCAAATTGGACTGCTAACATCTCCTTCAAGTTGATATGTAGATGTTGAAGTCTGGCAGGCCACGTGTCTTGTACCCACTTTCCATTTAGATGAGCTCCCCAAGCTTTGTCTGAGGCATCTGTCGTTAGAATCTGACTCGCCTCTGGCCGGGTCACAGAGAGTCCCTTGTTTAGGTGACATTCCTGAGCCCACCACAAAAATTCCTTTTGAATGCAAGGTATTATCTGAATGACAGTGTCCATATCTTGGCAGTGCTGTGTCCATACATTTTTGAGATACCATTGCAGCTTCCTCATATGCAGTTTGGCATTGGGAAGCACCAGAATACAAGATGCCATGAACCCCAAGGCTTGAAGGACTGTCCTTGCAGTCAGCCTGGACCGATGAGACAATTGATGGAAGTACAGAGAAAGATTCTTTTGTTTGTCTGGGGTCAAAAAGGCCATCTAGGATGCTGTATTCAGTCTCACACCCAGAAAGCACATGTCCTGAGAGGGTACTAGACTGGACTTTATTTCGTTCACAGAATACCCCAGGCATCTTAGCACTGCTATCACATACTGTAAATGATGAAGAAGTTCGTCCTTTTCTTGGGCCAGAATCAGGCAATCGTCCAAATAAGGATAGATCTGTATTCCTCTTAGCCTGAAGAAAGCTATCACTGGAGCCAGAACCTTTGTGAACACTCTGGGCGCAGTAGATAAGCCAAAGGGCAATGCAGAGAACTGATAATGAGAAGTCCCAGCCCGAAAACGCAGATACTTCCTGCAGCTGAGCCTGATAGGAACATGAAGGTAAGCCTCCTTGAGATCCAGAGTCACCATCCAGTGATCTTTGCCCAGCAGAGGTAAAAGCTGTTGTAACGTCAACATTTTGAACTTGGGAATGTCCAGATATGTGTTGAGGATAGATAAATCCAAAATTGGTCTCCACGTGTTCCCCTTCATTGGTACTAGGAACAGGCGAGAATAAAATCCTAGGCCCACTTCTGGCAGAGGGACCGGTTGTATGGCCCCTATTTGAAGTAGCAGAGAAATTTGTTTGTGAGCCTCTAGTCTTTGCTGAGGAGGAACGTCTGGCATGCCTTTGAAAGGAGGCAAGGTATGGAAATAAAACTTGTAACCTTGGTGTATGATATCCAATACCCATCTGTCTTGGGTAATCAAACTCCAATTTTCCTTGAAGAGTGCCAACCTTCCTCCCAAAGGTGCTGCCAGGCAAGAAGGATCTGGCAGCTGAAAAGGTAGGTCATTGGGCCTGTTTACGAAAGGACTGGCCCCTGCCCTCACCCGAAGATTGTGCAGGTGAACTCCCTGTCCTAGGTCTGAAGGAACTCTGAGCTCTACCCCTACCACGTCTAGATCTACCCCTAGACTGAGAATCATAAGAAGGATACGTCCACCCCTTAGCAGGCCAATTCCTACTAAACTGGAGGCTGAACTTGCAAAAATCTTTAACAGCCTGCATAGACTTAGCCTTGTCTTCCATTTTCTTCAAGACTGACTCCACAGGTGAACCAAACAACACATCAGACTGTAAAGGAGCATCCAAAATCCTTGTTTTAACATGGTCAGATAAATTCTGATCCCTCAGCCAGGCGTGCCTGCGAAGAACTGAACCAGTGGCAGCCACCCTGGACGAGGCCTGTACAGCATCAAAACCACATTGTAAAGAATGCTTACCCACTTGTTCAGAGACATGCACCAAATCTTGCAATTCTTTACACTCAATGCCTTCCGCCAGAGCATCTACCTTAGACTTCAATTGAGAAAGAAGATAGTTTTGATATTTCAACATGTGAAACTGGCAATTCAAAGCCCTCATAGCTAAGGTGGAAGAAGTATAGATTTTCTTTCCCCATCTATCCAAAGCTCTGGCCTCTTTATCTGGTGGAACCGGATTTTTCACAACAGAGGCCTTGACACCCTTAGGTCCCTGACTAACAGTTTCTGGGTCCACCCTAGGACTCTTATAAAGATATTTATGAGCCTCAGGCACCCTGTAATACCTATCCAGTTTAACAGGAGCAGGAGGCAAAGAATCAGGATTAAGTGAAGCCTCTGCAAACACATCTTCCACAACATCCAGAACAGGTGGTATAGCAAAGGGCCTATGCTGGGGCAAAAGCAAAAATTCCCTAAGCCTTTTCCTGGAATCAGAGAAGTCCTGACCTTCCCACTTAAAATGTTCCCTCATGGAATGAAGAGTCTCTGAAAAAGAGAAATCCTCTGGAGGAGAAGCAGAAGGAGTCGAATCATCTGCATCAGAATCAGAATAAGGAGAGTACTTCTGCAAGTCTTCAGCCGAAGACTCTGAAACATCCGAAGCCTGCTCAAAACTCCCCAACTCTGGCTCCACCCTAGGCCTTTTATCAGGAGGGGGCAAAGAACCTCTAATCAAAGTAATTAAATCTTCTGCCATTTTAAGCATGTGCTTCTTGGGCACAGACCCTGCTGAACTAGGAGTGACACCAACAGAAGCTAAACCTGGCCTGCCTCTGGGAGAAGCCTTGGAAACAGAAGGAGAGGGCCTAACCACCCTAGGAAGGGAGGGGAGTACAGTAACCTGAGAAGCCCCTTCAGCCTGGCCTGCCTCCTGAGAGGCCACATCCTGCAATATCAAAGTCTCCCCCTGGGACTCCAGAGAAGCCTCCGTCGGTACCACCGGTTCCACTGACGCCTCTAAAGAACCGGCGTCCGGTACGGACGACTCTTCTTGCCTGGGTTTAGCTGCTTTATCTTTGCGCTTCTTCGAAGAAGCGGGCGCCGGGGAATCCGACGGCATATTATAATTGCACCGCTTCCCGAAGACCAACCTAGCACAATCTAACCTTCGCTTAATAGTGCGCTTATTGAACCTAGCACAAAAGCGACACCCAACAACGTCGTGCTCAGGCCCCAAACAAGGAATACACAAAGAATGATAATCCCTATGCGGTATCTGCTTCCCACAAGAAATACAGTTATTCACTTTTTCTGACATCCGGTAAACCACTGAGGCAAGAAAAAACCAAAATATTCCCCAACAGGGTACTTAGCCAACTTTGACTCGGTCTGAAACTCTGAATTCGAAAAATTTCAGAACGCCGAACGGCACTTGCAACGCTGCTTCTGCATCAGACCATGCGGCAAAAAAGACTGAGGATATGACGTCGGTCATGCGCATTTGTACCCTGATGTCCTGATGTCAGTCTTAAGCGCCTTGACCGACGTCAGCCTAATACTTTGATATTCGGGCCGACCGAGGACAGCGGACTACCCATATGTAAGGACTGCAGCAATGTGAGATGAAGAACATCTAAATAAATATCTTTACATTACTCCACTCTGTAAATACAAAGATGTTTCATTTGTATGATTTTAAGTGCCCTACTTTTTATCATTTTCAAACGTTGTAGCTTCTTACTTCAATGTTTGTTCATCCTTTAGTCTCTGTTATCAAAATGTTATGCTTAGTACAATGTAAATTCATTATTTTTATTTACTATTGCTGTTTAACTTGCTGGAGCTTTTCTCCCTAGGCCTCAACTGAAAAGGGGTCTTTTTAAGATCCAGCCAGGCTTTCCCAGTAAACAAATGCAAATAAGTATGTAGGTAAATAAATAAATCTCTTTCTTATAAGATGGTATGAGTAAAGAAAACACTCAATTTAAGCGATTCTGAAAATATACCATTTAATTAAGTATACACACACACACACACACACACACACACACACACATATATATATGTACACATACATGTGTGTGTGTGTTTGTGTGTGTGATATACACACACACACACACACACACATATATATATATATATATATATATATATATATATATATATACATACATACATATACATGCACACACGGTCTACTGCTTAACATCAAAAATATACTTCTCTGAAATTAAGCAGTAGACCCTACACTTCAGCGAAAGTCCACTTAAACAAAAGTGCACTTTCGCTGAAGTCTAGTTCCCCGGGCTAACCAAAACAAAAACAAAAAAAAAACCCACTAAAACATGTGGGGGGCTGTGCCCCCCACACCCCCCTACTTTAATATACCAACTCTCAGATCGCACTACAGCGGGGAAAACGGAATATTCCCATTCCGCAATGTAGTGTGACTACCAAAGTCAATGTTCAAAGTTTCACTACTTTGAACAAGTGGACTCGGTGAAGTGGGGTTCGAAGTAGTGAAACTTTGAATTGACGGAACACACACACACACACACACATATGTACATACATATATATATAATATACGTGTGTGTGTGTGCGCCTGTGTTTCTGTGCTTAGGTCGGTTGAAGGGAAGATTTCTTGTATCAAAAACATACATATATATAATATACGTGTGTGTGTGTGTGCGTGTGCCTGTGTTTCTGCGCTTAGGTCGGTTGAAGGGCAGATTTCTTGTATCAAAAACAGAGATACAATCAACTTCTTATCATCTCCTTCAGATAAGTGTTTGGAAAGTATTTTCAGAGTGGAAGGCAGTGAACCCAATTGTTTAATGCAAATTCCTTGACAACATCTGGGCTCTCTTCCCTTATATGCCCTGGGCCAGGACACAGCAGATAGTTTACTGTTACCAGTTACCCTACAGGAGATGCAGGTTATTTTGAAGGAGTCGCCTAATGGTAAAACAGACCAGGAAGAGATGGCATTCCTGTTGAAAGTATAGAAATTGTGGGAGTCAAATTTATGGACTTTTTATCTACAAATAAAATCTTAAGTTTCTGACATCTTTCACTCATCTTGGAGGAAGGCAATCATTGTGGTGATTTATGAGTCGGGCAGGGGCCCTACATTGGCATCATTTTATAGATATATCTCAATTTTAAATCATGACTATAAAATCTTTGACCATCACAGCAAGAGGCTTGCTAGGGTATTGCCTGGGATTATATACTTAGATCAAATGGGCTTCATTCAAGGTACAATGACTTTTGATAATCTTATTAGTGCATTTTTAATTATAGAATATGCTTCCACATCCAAGCATAAATTTCTGAGATGCCAATAAGTACAGGGAGAATACAAGTTGTATATTCTGGAGCAGTCAGGAGTTGACTTGCTGTGATGGCTTGCTTCTGACAAAATTCTGCTAAGACGGAATTTGCTTGTTTGTCCTGAGTAGGGAAAACTTTTATAAGCAACGAATCTATGAATGCTCCTAGAAATGTCATTGATATTGAAGGGAACACATTCAACTTCAAGTCATTTACTATTACTCCTAGAAACTCATTTACTATTACTCCTAGAAACTGGAGCAACATTAACATCCAGTTTATGAGCTGTATCACCAACTACCTGGTCTTTGCAAATATCAGTCATTGGTCTAGATAGCAGAAGATGAAGCTTTGCTTTCTGAGATGTGCAAAGTATAAGAATGAAATTAATGCAGATCTATCTGAAATTTGAGTTAGTTTCTGTAAAATGTGAAGACTGTCAACTTCTATAACCTGGGTAGCTATGCAAGAGTTTTATCCTGTAGAAAGTGCAGTCTTCATTGTCTTGAATGATTTTGTTATGCATAGAACTAGTCTTAAAATCTTATTATTCTTTAAAACTAGAAACAATATACAGTTAAAAATAAATGGACCTATTTGACTGGGAAAAAACTCTCTATATTTTTATTATTATTACTATTAATAATAATAACCGAGTCATCAACTATAAATCCTACTTCACCTGATGTATGCGTATTAAAACAATACATCCATGGTTCTTGAACAAATTTTTATTGTTTAACTTTGAAGTAAGTTTGCAGAATGCACCTATATGTGGTTATTCCAATGCAGAAAAATGAGTGTGAAATGTTTTCCTTTGGGGGGGGGGGGGTATAATAAAAAATTTGAAAAGGAACTGAATTTCTATCCATCTTTTCTGCTAAATTAGAATAGTAACTGGTTTGCTTTCTTTTATACATTTTAGGTTTATTTTGTGTGTAATGTAATTTTTGAAACTGGGGAATTAAATGGTATATACATTTCCTTAAATTCAGACCTTATTTTCCCTTTCTCTAAATTTACAAAAATATCATCAGCCAAATGATAAAATAAAAATACTTGTGCCACTTCAGCACTCGACAGTCTAGATAAGATTGGTTCAGCAATACTCATATGCATGGGGACATGATAAAACAACTATGGCAGCTAAGTCTATGCGAAAAGAGACTAAACAAAAGATGATACGGAGCTGAAAAGCTGAAAAATCTTCATTACGGATAATGGATAACAAGGTACAAGTACTAAAGAGATAATGTGGAATGAATGAGCAAGTGGATATAAGGGGCCTGACGGTCAGCAGGCGTGAGAGGCAAAAATTTGTTTTGTTTGGTTGGTTGATTTTTTTGACGTTTGTTTACAAGGATAGTCTTTCTGGCTATACACCAATTTTCAGCAGAGGCCCCTAGGAGAAAAGCTCCAGGTACAGATCACATCTCACATTGCAATACAAAGAGAATTTACATTTGTAGCAATAAACAGCAATAAATACAAAATTACATCTGAAACACTAATACATAGAGTCAAATGTTTACAAAAGTACAGACAAACTGGGTACATAGAGTCAAATATTTATATAACTGAGGGGTAACATAGCAGGTGTGATAGAATGAAATGAGCTGTTGACACAATAAACAAGACCTAAAATAAAAAAAGAATTCTTATTATCAGTCATAAGAGAAAAACAACTCTCTTTGCGTCATCCAAAAGTCCTCACTTTCACTGGATACACCAGGAGATGGGCTCATTTTCCTTTTGCCTTGTTGAAACTTCAAAGGTAACTGCAAAGTTAGTTACAGAGTGGCGTCAGTCCAATGAAAGTACCAGTTTTATCATGGTTCTTGCGCTATGCTAAAATATTCCCTTGCAAATATCTTATAATCAAAGGAAACAGCATGACAGGAGTCAAATCTGATGTAGAAATAGTGGACCTTGCTTGGTTAATAAAGAATCATCCACTACTGATATAACTCAATCCAGTATGATCTCTGGGAACACCACAGTAGACAATTAATAAGGTACTCTTAAGTTCTTAACTACTGGCAGCATTAAGATCAAAGAGGAGAATTTTGTTACATTTAACAACTGCATAATCCCTGTTTTAGGGAATCATCTAAATATTAGTACCATCCTCAGCAGTTAAACTGGAACTGACAGATTTAATGCTTATAAGCTCTTTTGTAGCTTCCTCTGATAATTCATCTTTGTTAACTTTAGCAACTCTGTCCCTTATTTATTATCTTTTTCAAACTCCCAGTTATCAATTTAAAAAGGAAAAATTATAGAAAAACAGCTGTCTGTGGTAATTAAAATGGCTGACAGCATAGCACAATCAAAACGTATTCAAAGAAAGCAGTAAACTGTTAAGAAAAATAAAAAAAACATGAGCCACTACACAAATGAAAGTACTCTCAACATTGCTGCTGGAAATGAAGCACGGAGAGGCAACAAGAATGTAATAAAGCTCCAAATAATACTAGCCATTACATTTTTGTACCTTCCACACCAATCAATAATAGTAAAAGACTCAAATTTTATTAACCACCATTACAGTAATCCACTCCAAAGATTTATCAGTCATTTCTTTGTGTCATTCTCTGCAAATAGAGTATGATGAATTTCAATGCCATCCCACAGATCCAAAATCTCCACCTATTCCTGTCTGCTCTAAACTTCCACACACAGCCAATAGACAGAAGCTGCAACATATACAAATACATTTTCTTTGCCTATGTTACAATACATTCAGTACAAATGTCCTAGAACATACCAAGATATTCTGGCATGAAACAGACCACCCCAAACAGAAGTTTTAGCAGTTATTTCCATGACAATATATCAAACTAAACATCATAATGAATAGTCTGTGTATTTTTTACCTTGTCCAAGATGAGAGGGTTTCTGAGACACCACATGACCAGTATTGTCCAAAATATACTGGAAACTCACATCATCATCTGCAGTTTTAGTTGTAACTGTGACCTGTAAAAAATGAGCTTATTGAACAATTCAGGCAAAATATATAATACTTTATAGTCCAATATGTATTTACTATCAAATGTAGGCTACATAACAATTCATGCAAATATATTTTATGGTGCTCAATTATTATTTTTGTGCATGTGTACTAGTGTATGTTTAACCATAATCTGTTTTACAGTCAGAAATATGACATAATGCAATAATTAGAAGCACTAATGTAGTGCTTATCTGGGTAGCAGTAGCTATTTGATGAAATCAGAAGTTGGTACAACCCATGGAATCATCATCTGATTAGCTCAACAGAGGTAAAAAAAAAAAAAAAAGTACAGGTGCTTAAGTGCACTTACCATAAGAGTGGGTGTTTGATAAAATCACTGCTACAGTAGCCCTTTACTGGCTTCCTATTACAAGATCGAAGACGCATTCTTTCAAATGCGTCTTGGTCGAACAGAAGACTGAAAAGGCAAAATATCGAAGTAGCTTTAAAGTGAATTCTTTCCCTGGGAAAGAATTCACTTGGCCGCTTTGCTACTTTGCCATTTTTGGCACTGTAGTGCAGTCTTGGAGTTGATATATTTAAGTAAGGGGGGTGAAGCCTCCCACTTAATGTAAAGTTTTAAAGTGTTTTCTTTTTTTTTTTTTTTTTTTTGTTGGAACAGCAATTTTTTTCCCTTGGAAAAAAATTGCTGTTCTGACAGTTCGACATTGTAACCTTTCATTTACATAGGGTCGATTAAACACCATTTGCTTTTTTAAGCATTCACTGATGTAATATAGACTTCCCTTTTACTATATGGATTATAGCCTGCCAAGGATATACCAGCCAGACAGGCTTCCAAATGTTTTGGCTCCTTCCACACATGCTCACAACAAACTTCTTGTGGCATCAGGAGCCAGGGGAGAAAAAACAGTAGTCTGTGAGTCAAAATCTTCAGGACTTTCTTGCCAACAGAAAGAGAGTAAGGTTTCTGTCCTAATAAAAGAGAATAAAGCTGGGGACCAAAACCTTTACCCTAGGTACAACAAAATATGACGAATACATTAAGACGATTGGAGGCAGGTACACTTACACAACTATACATCACTGCTGCAGTAGCTTTTAGCTATATGGGTAGAGTCCCAAAGCTTAGACAGACTGGGAGGAGGCAGTATGAGGATCCAGGAGCTCCTGGAGATTGGTTCTATAAAACCTGCTCAAACCTGGAAAAGGAATTTTATTTGTAGTGTTTTGTAAAGGTATGTACATAGGACCAAGCAGCTGCCTCTAGAATGCTTCCAGAGTTCACCCCATTCCAATATGCCATTAAAGAAGCCAAGGCCCTAGTAGAATGAGCATTGACCCCGCCTGGAAGTATCGTATTATGGTGGGAATAGCAAAAAGCCATAGCAAGAGCCAACCATATGAAAATAGTCCGTTTAGACAGGGGTTGCCCTTTCTTAATCCCTTCATAGGAAAAAATGGCTGTTCAGCTTTCCTGAAGGATTTACTTCCATCAAGGTAATATCTCAGTTGCCTATGCACATTCAGTGTGTTTTTAGGTTCTAGAAGGAAGACAGACAGACAGACTGTTAGATTCAAAGTAAACTCTGAAACCACTATAGGCATAACTGATAGATTTGTTTTTAAAGTAACCTTATCTTTATAGGAAACAAAACGGAGCTAATCCACCATAAGAGCTTGCAGCTCATATACCCTCTTTGCAGATGGCAGAGCAATAAGCAACATGATTTTGCAAGTCATGAACCATAAATTAATCAGATGAACTGGTTCAGAGAGAGACAAATTTATCTCTTCCAGCAGAAAGTTAAGATTCCAAGCAGGTGCCACCTGTTTCTTAGGTGATCTTACTTGCAAAACCCCTTTCAAAAACAGCTTGAGCAAAGACTGAGAAGACAAGAGAGGATCTATGGGCAAACATGCTGAAACGTCCAAGAGATGAAACCTTGACAGAGGAGCAAGACAGGCCAGAGGATAGTAACTCACACAAATATTTTACAACCAGTGGTATAGAAGTGTGGCACCAACTAAAAAATCTCTTCCATTTACTATTATAAGATTTCCTAGTACCAGGTCTCTTTGCCTCCTTTAATACCTCCTGCCCATTCTCAAAAAATAAGGCGCCTAAAAGGTATCAAAACTAAATTATCCAAGCAGTCAGTTGAAGTTGCATGAGAATGGTGTGTATCAAACCCCCTGTCTTGTGTGAGTATATCCAATGTGTGAGGAAGTATGTTATAATTGCCCCTGGCCAATCTCATAAGAAAGGAGAACCAGTGTTGCCTGGGCCAGAAGGAAGCCACCACATTGACATTTGCAGAGATCTTCTGAATCTTCATACTGACCCTGGATATCAGTGAAAGTGTGGAAAAGCATATAAGAACATTCTCATTCAAGGGAATGAAAAGACATCTGTTTTCTAGTTCTGCCTGCAGTAAGTCCTGGGGCAGAGTTTACTTCCTTTCAAAACAAACAACTTAGCAAATTGCTTTATTTTAGGAGTTCACCACAACTGGATCAATTCCTGGAAGACCCTCCCTCTTTCAGTTTCTACTTGTGAGGCTCTGCCCTGGTCCTACTCAGCTTGTCTGCCACTATACTTTATTCTTAACATAATGTAAATAGTCTATAGAGTTAAACAGTGCTGAAATGTGACCTCCCAAGCTTTGGTAAAAGCCAGCATGCACAGCGAGAAATGTACATCACTATGGTATTATCTATGATCACCTGCAAGGGGCCAGAAGACCGCAGATAACGATGGGATTTTAGAGCATGAACAGCAGCCAGTATTTATTTCCTGCTGATGTGCTTTGATCTGTTTTATTTCAATAGCCTTGCACTTTTAACCTCTACGGGCACAGCTCCCCATGCAAAAACAGATGTATCTGTTATACCCTAAAAGGGGCATGTCAGAGAGACTGGGAGACCTGGATTAAGAGATATCTGGTCCCTTCATTAAAGTAACTCTCTTTTCACAAAGCCCATTTCTGCAATCTGAAAAGTCAGTGCATGTGAATTTTGGGTTCAAATAGTCTCTAAGTACGACTGAATTTTTCTCATACAACTTGGCAAGAGAAATTTTGAGAATCACAGATGCCACAACCTCCAGTATGCACAGAAACTCCCAGGCTGAAGTCAGAGACTGCCTGGAGAAACTCAAGAATAGATGCAGATAAAGTACCAACTTCTTCAGAGGAAGGAATGTCTTTTGCATGGAGGTATCCAAAAGGCATTGTAGAAATGCAATCCTCTAAGAAGGAAACAATGAAGATTTTTTGAATGTTGACCAGGAATCCTACCCTGATAAAGAGATTCCTTACCCATGTACGAGACTCCTGCCACTTGTAGAAATTTGTAGACACTAATGTCTGACATGCTGATATTGTAAGCAGTTGCTTCTTCTCACCTCCATTTGAATCCAAGTCACATTTTTAAGACTTTTTGTTTCAATGAAAAACACCAAAATTAAATACTTTTTCAGAATCCCCCATACCATTTTAGTTAGGAAAAATGCAAAAAAAAAAAACTGCTTGCATCCACTGCCACTGCTTAATCTAAAATTAAAAAAAGAAGTTATGTTCTTACCATAACGTTCCATGTGAGTTGTTCATCTTGCCTTTGTTCTTACACGTGGGTACGGAGTCGATCCATCGGCTCCGACTCGGCCGCTTTCCAAGTTCAAGATCTTTGAGTAGCTTGAGGCACAGTCCCTATCCCATGATGCTCTCTGACTAACCTTAGATCTAGTTTGCTGAACCCAGCAAGAAAGGATACCACTAACATACCAATATGCCAAACATATACACATGTATGCATATATTTACAATTTGCTAAGAGATACTCTGGCTGGAGTAAAGGACACTAGTTAGACCAACCAGACCACCAGTCATACCCGTTCTTCAAGAACCTGGAGGGGGAAGGAGGGAGGGAATGTAAGAACAAAGGCGAGATGAAGAACTCACATGGAACGTTATGGTAAGAACATAACTTCTTTATGTGAAGTTGTTCAATCTCGCCGTTTGTTCTTACACGCGAGTAGCGTCCCAAGCACCCTAACCTTGGGTGGCTCACGGAAGTACATTCCTGAGAACAGGGGAACCAAAGGAAGCCCTGTCCCTGGAGGGCCTGTCCACTTTGTAATGAGTGATAAACGTATGACGTCTGGACCAAGTAGCAGCTGCACAAATAGTGTCCAAAGGCAAATGGGCTGCATGCGCCAAATATGTAAACACAGCCCTGGTGGAATGAGCTTTCACACTATTCTGTAAGGGTTGATTGGTTGATGAATATATAAATTTTATGCAATCAGATAACCACTTAGACAATGTAACTTTAGCTACAGGCAGCCCCTTTTTACTGTCCGCATGAGAAAAAAAAGAGTTGTTCCAATTTCCTAAACTCGTTCTATCTAAATAAAGCCTCAATTGTCTGTGAACATCAAGTTTATGTAACATATATTCCAATTTATTCGAATGGTGTCTGAAAAAAGTGGGTAACTCAATAGACTGGTTCAAATTAGCCTCAGAGCAGACCTTAGGGAGAAAGGTGGGATTTGTCCTCCTGAGAGACACTCTGTCAGGGTAAAAGATCAGGTACGGAGGCCTAATAGGAAGAGCTTGTAGTTCAGAAACTTTACGGGCTTAGGTAATAACCACCAAGAATATTGTTTTCCAAGAAATGAACTTCAAGGTGCAAGAAGATGCAGGTTCAAAGGGAGGGGGGAGCATCAGCTGAGATAGTATTAAATTTAGATTCAAGGGGGCAACTGGTTGTCTGACAGGTAGCCTAAGGTGATGAGTCCCTTTCAGAAAGGCTTTGCATAATCTATGAGACATAAGATTAGATCCCTCAAATCCCAAGTGAAAATTAGATATTGCAGCCAATTGAATTCTTACAGTGGCCGCTGCTGCACCTTCGTGAAAAAGCATAGTCAGAAACTCCAGAACATTATCAATAGGAGCAACATAGGAATCAATATCCTGTTGAGAGGCCCAATAAACAAAATGCCTCCATTTGCTGTTGTACAGTTTCCTGGTGGAGACTTTATGAGAGGAAACTAGAATATGTTGCACCGCGGAAGACAGATTATATGACCTGGCTAGGTTGGGAAGTGCAGCAGCCAAGCTGTCAGTTTAAGGGATTGAAGAGTGGGGTGAAGAACTCCTGACGAGTGAGTCAGAAGGTTCGGCACTGGGTCCAGAAACCAAGGTTCTTCCAGTTGGTACTGATGAATGAAGGGGAACCATATCAGTTGAGGCCAAAAGGGGGCTATCAGAATAACAGTCCTTCCTGAGCCTTTTGCTTTCTGTAAAAATCTGGAAATTAGAGGGGTTGGAGGAAATGCATAAAGGAGATCCAAGGGCCAATCGTGTATGAGTGAATCCCTTGGGCTGTCCCCTGGTGGAGGATTCAGGGCAAAGTGGCTTCTGCATTTGGCATTCAACGGGTATGCAAAAAGGTCACAGCAAGTCTGGCCCCATCTGCGGAATATCATTTCCACCACTTCTTCTTTGAGGGACCACTCGCGGGGCAACAGAATTGCTCTGCTCAGTTTGTCCGCTATCACGTTGGATCTCCCCGGGATGTGCATTGCTATCAGAAAGCACCCGGTGGATAAAGGCCACTGCCAAATTCTCAAGGCTTCTCGGCATAAGGGGTAAGACTTGGTTCCCCTCTGTTTGTTGATGTACCAGACCACCGACATGTTGTCCATCTGGATCGCAATCGTCTCCCAAGGCAGAGAGTTGTGGAAGTGCTGCAACGCTAAAAGCACCGCTCTCAACTCCAGGACAATGATGTGCAAATGGAATTCCATCTCTGACCAGGTACCTTGGGCAGTTCTTCCCTGAACCCCCCCCCCACCCTATCAGGGAAGCGTCCATGGTCACCGTGGCTAGGGGAGGGGGAAGTACAAATGTTCAACCACCAGAGAAGGTCCTTCTTGCAAGCGTCTGTCAGTAGGATCTTGAACGACATTGGGAGCTGTTGATAAGACCACTGGGTGAAAAGCAACCATTGGAGTATCCTCATGTGCTTCCGTCCCAGAAGAACCGCTATGAGGGTAGCTGCCATGGTGCCTAATAGCTTTAAAACCTGAAAGGTATGTAACTCTCTTTTCTTTTAGCAAGTGGGACACCTGATTTCGTAGAGAGATAACTCTTTCTTGAGGTAATCTGACCAAGGCAGTGGTGGTTGTCTAGGTCTGCTCTGATAAAGGAGATATGCTGCGATGGTAATAAGGCAGATTTTTCAAAATTTATGGTTATTCCTAACCAAGAACAGAGATTGATAGTATGATCCCTGGAAAGAATGAGTTGATGCCTGGTGGTGAAGGATAGGAGCCAGTCATCCAGATACGGAAACACCCGGAATCCTAGACGCCTCAGGTGAGCCGTAACCACTGCCATGCATTTGGTGAACACTCTGAGGGCTGTGGTGAGATCAAAGGGCAGTGCTCGAAATTGGTAGTGACTGGCCCCCAGCCGAAAATGCAAATGATCTCTGGATGGTCTGGCCATTTTGATGTGGTAGCACGCATCCTTGAGATCTAAAGAGCACATCCAATCGCCCGTTCCCAGAAATGGGAGTATTGATTGAAGCATGACCATCCAGAACTTTTCTTTCTTTACAAAAGCGTTGAGCTTGCTGAGGTCTAAAATGGGCCTCCAGTCCCCCGTTTTCTTTGGAACTAAAAAGAATCTGGAATAAGTTCCGGATCCTATCTGGTCCGCCGGGACTGGCTGGATGACTCTTTTCTAGCAGCTTTTGGATTTCTATAGCTGCTTGATCCCACAGACTGGGTGGAACGTCTGGGATTCTTGTTCTGACTGGCGAGGACTCTGCAAAGGGAATGATGTAACCTCTGGTAACTATGCTTTGTACCCAAGAATCTGATGTAATTCCTAGCAAGGCATCGGTGTACAAAGCCAAGCGACCCCCGACTGCCTCCAGAGTAGGACAGTCGGGCCTCCTCTCAGGAGCGTTGATAAGGCTTGCCAGGGAACTGCTGCCTGTCGCCCTGGTTTTGCAGTCCCCCTCTGCCGTGAAAGCAGTGTCTTCCATTATTGCCCCCCCCTCCTCTGCCCCTGAAGGAGGGTTCACTAAGTGTGTTCTGGAAAGCTCCTTGGGACTTCCGGAACCACATTTTTCCACCTTTCTGCCCTTTGAGGTATGGTCTAGTAGGGGTGGAAAAATGGACTCCTACGGCAGATAAGAGTCTTTCCTTCCTGCTCACACCTAGTGAGAGTCTCCTTGACTTTGGGCCCAAACAAAGAAGAGCCATCAAATGGGATGTGGACAAAGGAAGACTTGAAGGCTTCCGCAAAGGAGCATAAATGCATCCAGGATTGTCTCTGCAGAGCTATCGCCAAACCTGCTGCTCGACTCGACCCATCGGCTGCATAGGAAATGAGCAGCATGGACGAGTTGACAATGGAATTAAGGGTAGAAAGTTGAGTCGTCACCTTCTCAGAAATAGCTTCATCTGTGTTACCCTTTAGAGTATCTCCCAGCTCCTGGAGGAGATCTCGTTGAAGACGGGTAAAATGGGTTAAATAGTTAAGCGATCTCATGGCAAACGTTGCAGAACTAAAAATACGTTTCCCATATCTGTCCATCATCCTAGAATCTGTATTAGGAGGATGGACAGTAGAAGAGGTCTCTGACATCTCTATCTTGGTGGTCGCCGACACCACCATGGCATCAACAGGGACTCCTTTAGTGAGACAAATTTGTCTTGAGGGGAAGTGATGAACGTATTGGGCCTCCGAGGGACTGGTTCCATGGAATCAGGGGACTCCCACGCCCTTCAAGCAACCAGTTCCATCAGTTTGTCTAAGGGCGGAGTATCCCAGGAGGTGGAAGTTTGAGACCCAAAGGCCTTCAGGAGCACCGACTCATCCTCAGTAGGTGTAACGGACTGCCAGCCACCCCTCTGTTTCAGTATTTCCAGGATATCTGCAAAGGAGACATCCTCCGAGGGGGCCCCCCTTCTGATTCCTCTAAGTCGGTGTCTGATGTCAAAGATTACTGAGAGGAATTTAAATGCCTCCTCTTGCAAACTCTCTTTCTGGGGACTTCATCAGTGGGAGCATCTGGTGAAGTCTCAGTAGAGCAGGGTTCACCCAAAGGGGTTACCTGAGGCTCTGGGTCTCGACGCTTAGTTGGAACCTGGGATGTAGAGGCAGAAAGCGGCATTTTAGGGGAGGAAGAGGAGAGACCTGAGGAAGAGTGGGTCTTAGCAGACATTACCCTCCTCATGGCATCGAAGGCACCGGAGTCTCGACCCAAGGAATCCGCCAGTTCCGAGGAAGATGGCAGCTTCCCCGGTGCCGAAACCAAGGGCTCCGAACCTGAGGACGGAGCCGAGCTCATCAGCGCCGAGGTCCAGAGAGGAAGGGTCAGAGCAGACGCGTCGGTTCGACTCTCTTCCCCCCCCCCCTCCAGAACCGACGAGAGAGTGTCGGCTCTGAGACTCTTCGAACGGCAACAAAGAGATCAGGGTGGAGGCAGTAGGAATGGAAATCCTTATGAGGTATTTGTTTCCCACAAGTCAAGCAATTATTAACTTTAAGCGTTTGATCTGACATCGGCTGAGGCAAGAAAGAGTCCCCAACAGGGTACTTAGCTTTTTGAAGTCTTCGGTAGCTGAATTTACAGGAGCTGGCCAACCGGCACTTGAGAAATGCTTCTACTTCGGGCGCCACGAGGCAAAAAAGACTGAGGAAGATGGCGTCGGCTGACTCTTTTATACCCCAGGCGCTCTGACGTCGGGGAAAGGGCGACATCAGCCGACGCCGGACCCAGACTTTGGAATCCGGCCGACCGAAGGGCTGCCTGAGGCAGGACAACCCATATGTAAGGACTGCAGATGCATCCTTGAAGGACATCCAAGGGCTCCGAACCTGAGGACGGAGCCGAGCTCATCTGCGCCGAGGTCCAGAGAGGAAGGGTCAGAGCAGACGCGTCGGTTCGACTCTCTTCCCCCCCCCTCCAGAACTGATGAGAGAGTGTCGGCTCTGAGACTCTTCAAACGGCAACAAAGAGATCAGGGTCGACGGAGCCAAAGTCACTGGGACAGGACTCGGCCCCACGGGTTCCACAACCATCAGATCTTCCACCTTAGGCTCCGAAGGCCTAGCTAAGCTCGGAGGAGGAGCAGTAGTCACAGGCAATGGAACGGTAGTAGGATTCGAACCCAGTTGGGACGAAGCCGAAAGTAATTTGGCCAATGCCGGGTTCTCTAAAAGCCTCTGCACCACACAGTCCACATCAATGTCTGAAAGAGTCCTAGAAGAATGGGTCGAAGGGACCGAAGAAGCCACAGACCTGAGTATTGGAGACTTCAACCCCGCTGACACCAGCTCCAGCACGCAGGATTGGCTCCGAAAAGTACAGTTTTGTACCTACCATAAATGTAGATGTTCGAAGATCCACATTGCTGCAGTCCTTACATATGGGGTAGTCCGCTGTCCTCAGTCGGCCCGAATACCAAAGTATTAGGCTGACGTCGGTCAAGGCGCTTAAAACTGACATCAGGACGTCAGGGTACAAAGGCGCATGACCAAAGTCATTTCCTCAGTCTTTTCTTGCCCCAGATGTCAGAAGGCCCTAACAAGAAAGGCCAAAGCCAAAAACCAGCAAAAACTAACCAACCACCCGTGCACTAACCATATTTACAATATGTACAACACAAACCACACCACCACCTTCAACAACAGAGGGGAAGGAGGGAGTAATTGGACTGCAGCAATGTGGATCTTGAACATCTACATTTATGGTAGGTACAAAACTGTACTATGTTCTTCATCTCACATTGCTGCAGTCCTTACATATGCGTAGAATCCCAAAGCAGAGGTAAGGAAGGATGGCAAAACTATAAAGCATTAGGAGCTGCCAAAATGCCCTGTAAAATTGCAGTGGCAAATCCAGCCCTAGATTTAGAGTAAAGTGGAAGGTGGTAATGCTTAGAGAAAGTATGCACTGAACTCCAAGTAGCTGCTTCCAAAATATCTTTAGTAGCCACCCCTTAAAAAGCTGTAGAAGTGGCAGTAGCCCTAGTGGAATGAGGCCTAATCCCAGCTGGAATCTCCTTACCATGATAGGAATAACAGAAAGCAATACAAAAACCAATCCACTTAGAAATAGTTTGTTTTGAAACAGGTTTGCCCTGAGAACCCAAAGCAAAAGAAACAAACAACTGCTGAGACTGCCTGAACCCTTTAGTTCTGCTCAGATAATAACGCAACTGTCTGTGTATATCCAAAGTGTGCAAAATCCTTTCCCCTTTATTTTGGGGGTTTGCATAAAAAGTAGGCAAATGAATAGTTTGGTTTAAGGCCACACTAGAAACCACTTTAGGCATAAAAGAAGGGTTAGTACGCAAAGACACCCTATCCTTGTGGAAAATTAAGAAAGGCTCAATTGCCATAAGGGCCTGTAATTCAGAAACCCTTCTCGCAGAGGTAATGGCCAACAAAAAAGCAGTCTTACATGATAAATATTTCAACTCTGCCGATGCTGCAGGCTCAAAAGGCTGTAGAGTGAGTTTCTCCAACACAAAATTGAGATCCCAGGCAGGAGTAGGAGCTCTACGTGGGGGTCTTATATTCTTTGCCCCTCTAAGGAATTGCTTAAACAAAGGCTGAGAAAATAAAGGTGGGTCACAGTCATAGTGAGCAGAAATTGCTGCAGCATGAACCTTTATGGAAGAGAAGGACAAACCTCTGTCCAATAACTCAGTAAGGTATTGAAGCGCAACACTAAAATTAGGTTTAGAAACATCAAAGTCCTTTGCTGTACTCCAAAATAAAAATCTCCTCCATTTATCTGCGTAAACTTTCCTTGTACTAGGCCTTCTGGCCTCCAAAATAACATTCAAAACTTGTTGTGGAAGCTGAGACCCTCCAGGGTTTAAAACAGAATATGCCAGGCTGTCAGATGTAGAGAATGAAGTTTGACATTGAGTAAATGACTGTTCTCCTGAGACAGCAGGTGAGGAATCGAAGGCAAAGGTCATGGAGGCTCCTGTACCAGACTTCTCAGTAATGGGTACCAGTGCTGTCGAGGCCAATCTGGAGCTATTAAAATCATGTTTGGCTTGTCCTGTCTGACCTTCAGCAGTACCTTTGGGAGGAGAGGCAGAGGTGGAAAGGCATACACGTGAAGATTGCTCCAATTGAATGAGAGAGCATCCACTTTCCAAGCTGTGGGATGAAACCTTTTAGTGCAAAACTTTGGCAGCTGGTAATTTAGTGGAGAAGCGAACAGATCTATGTCTGGAGTTCCCCATAACACTGTCAATCTCTGAAATACATGAGGATCCAATTTCCACTCATGGGGATCCATAATTTGTCTGCTCAACACATCTGCTAAGGAGTTCTGTGCTCCTGGCAGAAACCTTGCCTGAAGATTTAGCTGTAAACTGAGAGCAGTCTCCCACAAAATCATTGCTTGTCTGCATAGAGGATAAGAATGCGTTCCCCCTTGCTTGTTGATGTACCACATGACAGTTGTGTTGTCTGTTTGAATCAACACCTGCCCTGGAAGAAGTAAATCCTTGAAAGCTATCAATGCAAATTGGACTGCTAACATCTCCTTCAAGTTGATATGTAGATGTTGAAGTCTGGCAGGCCACGTGTCTTGTACCCATTTTCCATTTAGATGAGCTCCCCAAGCTTTGTCTGAGGCATCTGTCGTTAAAATCTGACTCGCCTCTGGCCGGGTCACAGAGAGTCCCTTGTTTAGGTGACATTCCTGAGCCCACCACAAAAATTCCTTTTGAATGCAAGGTATTATCTGAATGACAGTGTCCAAATCTTGGCAGTGCTGTGTCCATACATTCTTGAGATACCACTGTAGCTTCCTCATATGCAGTTTGGCATTGGGAAGTACCAGAATACAAGATGCCATGAACCCCAAGGCTTGAAGGACTGTCCTTGCAGTCAGCCTGGACTGACGAGACAAGTGGTGGAAGTAAAGAGAAAGATTCTTTTGTTTGTCCGGGGTCAAAAGGCCATCTGGGATGCTGTATTCAGTCTCACACCCAGAAAGCACATGTCCTGAGAGGGTACTAGACTGGACTTTATTTCGTTCACAGAATACCCCAGGCATCTTAACACTGCCATCACATACTGTAAATGATGAAGAAGTTCGTCCTTTTCTTGGGCCAGAATCAGGCAATCGTCCAAATAAGGATAGATTTGTATTCCTCTTAGCCTGAAGAAAGCTACCACTGGAGCCAGAACCTTCGTGAACACTCTGGGCGCAGTAGATAAGCCAAAGGGCAATGCAGAGAACTGATAATGTGAAGTCCCAGCCCGAAAACGCAGATACTTCCTGCAACTGGGCCTGATAGGAACATGAAGGTAAGCTTCCTTGAGATCCAGAGTCACCATCCAGTGATCTTTGCCCAGCAGAGGTAAAAGCTGTTGTAACGTCAACATTTTGAACTTGGGAATGTCCAGATATGTGTTGAGGATAGATAAATCCAAAATTGGTCTCCACGTGTTTCCTTTCTTTGGTACTAGAAACAGGCGAGAATAAAATCCTAGGCCCACTTCTGGCAGAGGGACCGGTTGTATGGCCCCTATTTGAAGTAGTAGAGAAATTTGTTTGTGAGCCTCTAGTCTTTGCTGAGGAGGAACGTCCGGCATGCCTTTGAAAGGAGGCAAGGTATGGAAATAAAACTTGTAAGCCTGGTGTATGATATCCAATACCCATTTGTCTTGGGTAATCAACATCCAATTTTTCTTGAAGAGTGCTAACCTTCCTCCCAAAGGTGCTGCCAGGCAAGAAGGATCTGGCAGCTGAAAAAGTAGGTCATTGGGCCTGTTTACGAAAGGACTGGCCCCTGCCCTCACCGAAGATTGTGCAGGTGAACTCCTGTTCTAGGCCTGAAAGAACTCTGAGCTCTGCCCCTACCACGTCTAGATCTACCCCTAGACTGAGAATCATAAGAATGATACGTCCACCCCTTAGCAGGCCAATTCCTACTAAACTTCGGAGGCTGAACTTGCAAAAAATCTTTAACAGCCTGCATAGACTTAGCCTTGTCTTCCATTTTCTTCAAGACTGACTCCACAGGTGAACCAAACAACACATCAGACTGCAAAGGAGCATCCAAAATCCTTGTCTTAACATGGTCAGATAAATTCTGATCCTTCAGCCAGGCGTGCCTGCGAAGAACTGAGCCAGTGGCAGCCACCCTAGACGAGGCCTGCACAGCATCAAAACCACACTGTAATGAATGCTTACCCACCTGTTCAGAGACATGCACCAAATCTTGTAATTCTTTACACTCAATGCCTTCCGCCAGAGCATCCACCTTAGACTTCAACTGAGAAAGAAGAAAGTTTTGATATTTCAACATATGAAACTGGCAATTCAAAGCCCTCATAGCTAAGGTAGAAGATGTATAGACCTTCTTTCCCCATCTATCCAAAGCTCTGGCTTCTTTATCTAGAGGAACCGGATTTTTTACAACAGAGGCCTTGACACCCTTAGGTCCCTGACTAATAGTTTCTGGGTCCGCCCTAGGAATCTTATAAAGATATTTGTGAGCCTCAGGCACCCTGTAATACCTATCCGGCTTAACAGGAGCAGGAGGCAGAGAATCAGGATTAAGTGAAGCCTCTGCAAACACATCTTCCACAACATCCAGAACAGGGGGTATAGCCAAGGGCCTATGCTGGGGTAACAGCAAAAATTCCCTAAGCCTTTTCCGAGAATCAGAGAAGTCCTGACCTTCCCACTTAAAATGTTCCCTCATAGAATGAAGTGTCTCTGAAAAAGAAAAATCCTCTGGAGGAGAAGCAGAAGGAGTGGAATCATCTGCATCAGAATCAGAATAAGGAGAGTACTCCTGCAAGTCTTCAGCTGAAGACTCTGAAACATCCGAAGCCTGCTCAAAACTTCCCAACTCTGGCTCCACCCTAGGCCTCTTATCAGGAGGGGCAAAGAACCTCTAATCAGAGTAATCAAATCTTCTGCCATTTTAAGCATGTGCTTCTTAGGCACAGACCCTGCTGAACTAGGAGTGACACCAACAGAAGCTAAAACTGGCCTGCCTCTGGGAGAAGCCTTGGAAACAGAAGGAGAAGGCCTAACCACCCTAGGAAGGGAGGGGAGTACAGTAACTTGAGAAGCCCCTTCAGCCTGACCTGCCTCCTGGGAGACCACCTCCTGCAAAATCAAAGTCTCCCCCTGAGACTCCAGAGAAGTCTCCGTCGGATCCACCGGTTCCACTGAAGCCTCTAAAGAACCGGCGTCCGGAACGGACGACTCATCTTGCCTGGGTTTAACTGCTTTGTCTTTGCGCTTCGCAGAAGCGGCGCCAGAGAATCCGACGGCATATTATAATTGCACCGCTTCCCAAAGACCAGCCTAGCACAATCTAACCTTCGCTTAATAGTGCGTTTATTGAACCTAGCACAAAAGCGACACCCAACAACGTCGTGCTCAGGCCCCAAACAAGGAATACACAAAGAATGATAATCCCTATGCGGTATCTGTTTCCCACAAGAAATACAGTTATTCACTTTTTCTGACATCCGGTAAAACACTGAGGCAAGAAAAACCCAAAATACTCCCCAACGGGGTACTTAGCCAACTTGGATTCGGTCTGAAACTCCAAATTTGAAAAATTTCAGAACGCCGAACGGCACTTGCAACGTTGCTTCTGCATCGGACCATGCGGCAAAAAAGACTGAGGAAATTACATCTGTCATGCGCCTTTGTACCCTGACGTCCTGATGTCAGTTTTAAGCGCCTTGACCGACGTCAGCCTAATACTTTGGTATTCGGGCCGACCGAGGACAGCGGACTACCCCATATGTAAGGACTGCAGCAATGTGAGACGAAGAACATCATCGGTTCGGTGCACAGCTCCGATGACTTAGGAACCGGCGACCGCACCTTAACAGAGGTGCTCGGAACCGAGGACCTGGGTTCTGAGGACACCCTTGAAGACTTCGACCTTTTCGAAGACTTGGAGGTCTGGTCAGTCTTATCCAAGGCTTCCTGAAATTCAGGTAGGTTTCAACAGTCCTCTATCAATTAACTTTCTTCTTCTTTCAAGTAATACTCTGCCACTAAAAGAGTGGCAGACAGAACAATCCTCCTGTAAATGCACCAGTCCTACACAATATACACAAGACACACGATTGTCTGTAATGGACATTTTCTGCCCACAATCGCACCTCTTGAAACCTGACTTCTGTTTCTCTTTTTGGTCTGCCATAATATCAAACGGCAAACAATTATCAGATCCCTGATAAAACAAAACGGTACTTTCTACACCCAGAAAAACAATTTATATCTCAATATTATATCAAATATTTATAACAAAACGGCAAAAACACACTGACTAATATCACTAAATATAAAGGGATAGGGAAACCCAGTTGACAGAGCCCTGTTCAACTATTTAGAAGTGAAGCACAGAAGTGCCTGAACGAAAAAAAAGGCCAAAGGCCCAAGAGCAACCGCTCCAATAAAACTAACACAGCAAAATCCACACAACACGTGGGACACAGCCCTAAAAACAAACAGGAACAGACTAACTGTAATAGAATACTAACTCTACGTAAAACTTTAGAAATAGTTGTCAAAAGACAGAAAAAGAATTATACGGGCCCGAGCTCTCTGAAGAACTTGCAATCCGTTGCAGCGGCAAACTAGATCTGAGGTTAGTCAGAGAGCATCATGGGATAGGGACTGTGCCTCGAGCTACTCAAAGATCTTGAGCTTGGAAAGCGGCCGACTTGGAGCCGATGGATCCTCTCCATACCCATGTGTACGAACAAACAGCGAGATTGAACAACTTCACATTTAAGGTTTCCCATTAAAAAATGGCTGCACTCTCATTTAAACTGCTATATCTTCTTTTGTTATCTCTATTTCTCTGCCACATGCTTTCATTAAATATTAACTTTTAGCCCTAAGAAAAAATACACTGGCTGCTTTTAAATAAACAAACTTAACTGCACTGTTCTCTTAATTGCATTAAAGTATTGCTAGGGAGGCAATTTCTCTTATTCACTTTCCCACAGTTTAAACTAAACTGCTTGCCACTGTACCTTTACATGCTATATTTCTCTCAGTAAAGAGTGGTCAGCACTCTCAAGATTAATTGCTTGCACCTGCAGACAGCTCACCCTGAAGTAAAAACAGCAATAAAAAAAAAAAAAAAAACACAGCTAACAACTCTGCAGATGCATGAAAGAATTTTGTAAATTTCCCTCTACACAAAATACAGCGACTTCCTCTGGCTGCCTGCACCTGTAGACTTCTTATCTCCCTCTAAGGGTATTTGCTAATGAAAGAAAATAAAACAAGCTAGAAATTTTGAAGATTCATGAACGTTATCTTTTTCTATGCTGTCATTTTGTCTTATTTTTCAAGCCTATTTGCATACAAAGCAAATTACTACACCTTATACCAAGGACATTAATCTAGATTATCCACCCTTGTAAAATAGGGGAACTAATCTTAATTCTACAGATATCAGTACACTTTAACACCCCCACCCTCACCCCAGCAGCCCAAAATCATAACACTACATTAACTTTAACTTGTTCTAATCTACCTTTCTTATCTTGTTACTGTGTAAAGCCTGTACAACTTAAAACTAAAAATTACTTGCTTGCTTTAACATCTTTAACATATAGAGTAGTAAATAATAAAACTCCTCCACCTCACATTTAAAATACTGCTTTACAACATAACATGCAATCTACATCATGAACATTTTAATACAAATAAGAATAAACAGAAACTGTTACAGCTACTTCTTCATTCAGTGTCCTTCTAAACATTAATGACAAAATGAGGTGTATGCATGTTCACCCACAAGTTTAACAAAGTCAACAAAATTCCAGTCTTCCTCAACCACATTTTCTTGCAAAGCAATATATTACATGTATATTCATATACCCACTGAGATTAAAAAGAAGTTATGTCCTTACCATAACGTTCCATGTGGAGTGTTCATCTCGCCTTGGTTATTACACATGGGTTCGGAGCCGATCCTCGGCCCCGTGCCGGCCGACTGCAAGCTCTGCATCGAGAAGAAGCTCGAGGACATCTAATACCCACAATCCCCCTCTGCCTTTACCTCAGATCTAGTTTGCAAGCAAACCAGACATACAGCACGCACACCTGCCAACTATATACATAAAAGTACATATATACAAACATACCAAGAGTATGATAGTAACAGTAATACTGCAACAGCAGAAGGAGAATACTCCAGACCAGGCACCAAATCGAACGTTCTTCCTAAGGGTGGGAGGGTGGGAGTGTAAGGCGAGATGAACACTCCACATGGAACGTTATGGTAAGGACATAACTTCTTTATGTGAGAGTGTTCAATCTCGCCTTTGTTCTTACACATGGGTAGCGCCCTAGCTCCATGATCCTGAGGAACTCAAGGGAGAACGTTCTTGAGCACAGTGGAACCAAAGGTTGCCCTATCCCTAGAAACCCTGTCCACCTTGTAATGAGAGATAAATGTATGTGGTTTAGCCCAAGTAGCAGCCGCAAAATGATGTCTAAAGGTAAACGAGCTGCATGAGCCAAAGATGTAGAAATTGATCTGGTAGAATGTCCTCTGGGTTTTGCTGATAATGTTTGATCAGAATTTTCATAAACATAAATGATACAATCAGTTAGCCACTTAGAAAGAGTTAACTGCAAGACCCTTTCTGCTGTCAGCAAAAGCTATAAATAGCTGATCAGATTTCCTGTGATCTTTTGTTCTATCTAAATAAAATCTGAGTTGTCTATGGACGCCCAGTTTGTGCAACATATACTCTAATTTATTAGAGTGGTCTTTAAAGAAGGTGGGTAATTCAATGGACTGATTAATATTACTAGTAGAACAAACTTTGGGAAGAAAGGATGGATTAGTGCGAGGGATACTCTGTCAGAATGAAAATTAAATAGGGATGTTTGACCGAAAGGGCCTGCAGCTCAGACACCGTCTAGCCGATGTAATAGCCACTAGAAATAATGTTTTCCATGACAAAAATTTCAAAGTGCAACTTGAAGCTGGTTCAAAGGGTGGTAGCATCAATTTAGAGAGCAACAAATTTAAATTCCACGGTGATGTCGGGCTTCTGACTGGTGGTCTGATATGAAAGGAACCTTTTAAAAGGCTTTACAGAGTCTGTGAGCCATAATAGGTGCACCACTTTCTTCTATATGATAGCTAGAAATGGCAGCCAACTGTACTCTTAAGGTAGCCGGAGAAGCTCCTTCCTGAAATAATTGTTAGAAATTCTAAGACCTTATTCAACGGAGCTGTAACAGGGTCCAACTGATGTGACTCCCAGAAGACAAAACGTTTCCATTTACTAGTATAAGTCTTTGTAGTGGAAACTTTATGAGAAGCTACCAAAATATCTTGAACCGATGTAAGGGAATTGACCTGGCTAAGGGAAAGCAGCCAAGCTGCTAGATGGAGAGATTCCAGGGATGGGTGAGGAACTCCTGACGAGTGAGTCAGTAGATCTGGCTCTGGGTCCAGCATCCAAGGTCCCCGAATGCGGTGACGCAAGAGAAAGGGGAACCAAATTTGACGAGGCCAGAACGGAGCAATGAGAATTATAGTCCTCTGAAGGTTGTTTGCTTTCTGCAGAAACTTTGCAATCAGGGGAAATGGAGGAAAAGCATATAGGAGACCGGGGCCAATCGTGCACCAGCGTCCCTTGGGACTTCCCTGGAGGGGTAATAGGGCAAAGTAGCTCCTGCATTTGGAGTTCATTGGAGACGCAAACAGATCGCAGGTAGGCTGGCCCCATTTCGGAGAAATCTTTTCCGCAACTGACTGTTTGAGGGAACACTCGTGAGGCAATAGTATTGCCCTGCTCAGCCTGTCGGCTATGACGTTGGATGACCCGGGATGATCAGAAAGCGACCGTGGACTCTGCCCATTGCCAAATTCTCATGGCCTCTCTGCATAGTTGGTAGGACCTGGTTCCCTTGCTTGTTTATGTACCAGACTACGGACATGTTGTCTGTCTGAACTGCAATGGTCCCTGGAGGAAGAAGGGGAGCAAAGTGTTGCAACGCCAAAAACACTGCCCTCAACTCCAGAACATTGATGTGCAGATTGTACTCCAGATTGGTCCATTCGCCTTGGACTGTCTGTCCCTGAAAGATGCCCCCCCACCCTATCAGGGAAGCGTCCGTGGTTATCATTGCTGACGGTGTGGGTAGCACAAATGGCCTTCCGCTGGATAGGTTGCAAGTCTGTAACCACCACCTTAGGTGTGATTTGCATGTTTTGGTTATCAATATTTCGTGAGTCAGTGGAAGTTGTTGGAATGACCATTGTGCAAATAGAAGCCATTGTAGCACTCTCATGTGCAGTCTTCCCAATGGTATTGCTATGAGAGAAGCTGCCATGAGACCCAGAACTTTCAGAACAATTTTGCTGGGGATTTCCTGGACGACAGCAGAAGGGAAATGTTGAATTGAAGTGCTACTATTCTTTCTGTCGGAAGTTTTAGAAGTAACTGACAAGTATCTAATTCCGCTCCTATGAATAAGATATGCTGTGATGGCTGTAGCAAAGATTTCTCGAAATTTACTGAAATGCCAAGATGTGTGCAAAGTTGTAGGGAGTAATCCCTGGCATGTATCAGTTGACGCCTGGTGGTGGCAGACAGGAGCCAGTCGTCCAGATACGGAAACACCTGGAATCCTAGGCGCCTCAGATGAGACGCTACCACTGCCATGCATTTGGTGAAGACCCTGGGGGCTGTGGTCAGACCAAAGGGCAGGGCTCGAAACTGATAGTGACTGGCTCCCAGCCGGCGCAAGTGATCTCTGGACCCTGGCCATTTTGATGTGGTAGTATGCGTCCTTCAGATCTATTGAGCACATCCAGTCGTCCTTCCGTAAGAATGGAAGGATCGATTGAAGCGTGACCATTCGAAACTTTTCCTTTTTGACAAAGGTGTTGAGATGACTTAGGTCCAGAATTGGCCTCCAGTCCCCTGTTTTCTTTGGAACTAAAAAGAACCTTGAGTAAGTTCCGAATCCTATTTGGTCCGCTGGGACTGGTTGGATGACTCTTTTTCTTAGCAGCTTTGAAATTTCTGTAGCTGCTGGGTCTCGCAGATGGGGTGGTACATCTGGGAGTTTTCTCTTTGGAATGGGGGTGGATAGAAACGGGATTTTGTAACCTCTGGTAACAATGCTTTTTACCCAATTGTCTGAAGAAAGGTTTTGCCAGGCCTGAGGGTATAAAGCTAGCGACCCCGACTGCCTCCAGAGCAGGACAGTCGGGCCTCCTCTCAGGAGTGCTGAAAAGGTTTGCCAGGGAGGTTATCCCTGTCACCTTGGTTTTGGACCCCTCTGCCGCCAGGGCGTCTTCCACCTCTGCCCCCCTCTGCCTCTAGAGGGCATCACCCTGTGTGTTTGGAAAGACCCTTGGGGTTTCGAAACCACATTTTCCCACCACGTTGCCCTTTGGGGTACGGTCTGGAAGGGTGGAAAACGGACTCCGACAGCAGACAGAGTCTTTCCCTCCTGTTCACACCGGTAAGGGTCTCCTTTACTTTAGGGCCAAAAGTGTGGCTCCATCAAATGGGGCGTTAGTAAAGGAAGACTTGAAGGCTTCCGAACATAAGCGCATCCAGGATTGCCTAAGAGCAATAGCTGAAGCCGCTTCCCTACTCGATCCTTCGCCTGCATAGGATATCAGCCTCATGCAGGAGCTCACAATCGACGTATGGGTGTTGAGATGCTGTAACTTTCTCTGAGACAGCGGCATCTGTAGCACCCTGGAGAGTATCTCCCAACTCTTTGACTAGATCCTCTGTAAACGTGTAAAATGGGTCAAATAGTTCAGGGAGCAGAGAAAGCCGCTGAACTGAAAATGCGCTTCCGTATCTGTCCATGGTCCTAGAATCTTTGTTCGGGGGATGGACAGATGAGGAAGACTCCGACATCTCCTTTTTCCTGGCGCTGCCACCACCATGGCGTCTACGGAACTCCTTTGGTAAGGTAAGCTTTGTCCTGTGGTGCCGTGATGTACTTATTTGGCTTCCTAGGGACAGGTTCCACCGTGTCAGGAGTCTCCCACGCCCTTCGAGCAATCAATTCCATTAATTCATCAAAGGGCGGAGTGACCCAGGAGGAGGAAGGACGGGCACCAAATGCCTTCAGCAAAACTGACTCATCCTCAGAAGGGGGGAGGGCTTGCCAGTCACCTCTCTGTTTAAGGATCTCCAAGATGTCAGCAAAAGAGACATCCTCTGAAGGTGACTTAGGGGACCCTTCTGACTCATCTAAGTCAGTATCAGATGTAAAAAACTAAACGCTTTTAATTCCACAAAGATGCCACACGGACATCCGTGGCTTCCTCAGAGAATGCAAAAGTTACAGACAAACAAGTGAAATTAACAGTTTTATAATGGAAAAATACAGGAAATGACATCATTGCCACATCCTAAACTGCCGCAGCACATCTTAATCTAAAAACAATTTAAAAACAGTTTAAAAAGTGCCCCATAATGTGACCAATGTAAAAGGACAGTGAACTGCTCATCCTTTCTGTTAATTGAAGATTGTCCACCCATCCAGGCTCGACCAAATTATGTTTTTAAAAACTGTGCATATAAAACAACTTTTTCTATAAGGTAAAATGGACTAATCATAGTCTAATATAAAGTGGTAAACAAACCACCTAAATGCCCATTGTTTATATACCCGTTATAGGAGTCTCTAACAGGCTAAAGCAAACAAAGATCCATCGTGAAGGGCCAGCTGGTGAGGGCAGGAAGAATGTGCAGTACATTAGTGGACTTCATCAAGGAGTGCACTTTGTTGAGGGAGATGTTCTTAAATAGGGGGTACCCCGATACTTTGCTGGGTGAACTCATTGAGGAAGTTACATCTAAAAGGACAAAAGGCTTTTATAAACCCTTACTTTTTCAATACAAACTAGCATCGAATGATGCCGATGAGAACCCAAGTCAAGCTATGACTTCTGAGGGGGTAGAGGCGAGTATTACAAGCACATCTCCAAGACTAGAATGCAATTTCTCTTTGAGTTTTGTTACTACTTTTAGTATGAACACTCAAGATATTTTAGATATCATCAGGAAAAACTGGTATCTTATCTCTTCAAATGGGTTTCTGGTTGAAAAACTGGGGGTGGAACCTAGATTCATTTTCAGGAGATCTAACAACCTTAAAGAACTCATACAAAAGAACGAGCATGGAGGTTCCTTTTTCAAAAAGAGAGGAATGTGTAGATGTGGGTTTTGTAAGTATTGTAACAACATTTGTGTTGGTGAGACGTTCCAAGTAAGGGATGTCAAGTACACCATTAGGTCACCCCTAAATTGTGAGAGTAGATCTATCATATATATTGCTCTGTGCAACTGCTGTCGGGGGTTCTATATTGGGAAAACTGACAGAAGGTTACGGGAGAGAATTTACGAGCACTTATATGCAATTAGAAACAACAGGGATGATAATGCTTTAGCTAAGCACATTGCCTTAAATCCAGGCCACAGTTTTAAGTTCATGGCAATAGATCACGTTCCTTTAACACCTAGGGGTGGCCCTTTCTCCTTGATTTTGGAGAATAAAGAATTGGAATGGCAGCTGCGTCTGGATGCATTTAATCACCCCGGCCTGAATAGTAATTGTAACATTGCCCCTGTCCTAAAGTTGAGAAGTTACTTTCGATAACCCTGAGTTAGAGCCTAGAGGCAAAAGCTGCCTTTATATTCATGGTGCTTTTGTAGTTGCACTAATGATGTTTAAGGTAGGTCCCCAATTTCTATGTAACAACACAATACCAGTATTTAATCAAAACTTGCAGGTTTAATACACATACATTCATGTGTACATACATTTTTACTTCCTTGTTACCTTTGCATTATTTTTGTTCCTTGTTCTTTGTTTGCTTTAGCCTGTTAGAGACTCCTATAACGGGTATATAAACAATGGGCATTTAGGTGGTTTGTTTACCACTTTATATTAGACTATGATTAGTCCATTTTACCTTATAGAAAAAGTTGTTTTATATGCACAGTTTTTAAAAACATAATTTGGTCGAGCCTGGATGGGTGGACAATCTTCAATTAACAGAAAGGATGAGCAGTTCACTGTCCTTTTACATTGGTCACATTATGGGGCACTTTTTAAACTGTTTTTAAATTGTTTTTAGATTAAGATGTGCTGCGGCAGTTTAGGATGTGGCAATGATGTCATTTCCTGTATTTTTCCATTATAAAACTGTTAATTTCACTTGTTTGTCTGTAACTTTTGCATTCTCTGAGGAAGCCACGGATGTCCGTGGCGAAAACGCTCTTTTTGTGGAATTAAAAGCGTTTAGTTTTTTACAACTGGTGTGCTTTGTCCTTGCTGTACAAGGTTCCTCGTTTGTGTTTATCTAGTCTGCTTACTTCCTTGTTGGTTACGTCAGTATCAGATGTCAAGGATTCTTGTGGAGAATCCAAGTGTCTCCTCTTACACAGTCTTTTCCTAGGAACTTCTTCGTGGGGAACATCCGAAGAAGCCTCCGAGGAAGAGGGGGCACCCTCCAGGGGTGGCTGAGACACTGGTGCCCGACGCTTGGACGTGGCCGTGGGTGCAGAGGAGGATAACGGTCCTCTGCGGGGAGGAGAAGCTGTACCTGCTGATGTGGTTGTCTGAGTAGACAACACCTTCCTCATGAGGTCGAAGGCCCCGGGTCCCAGTCGAGGTATCTCCCGGTTCGAAGAAATGGGAAGAATCCCGAAACAGGAGCGAAGGCACCGACCCGAGGACGGAACCGAATCGATCCGTGCGAGGCCCGAGGGAGAGTCGGAACGAAACATCGGTCCGACTCGGTCCCGAACCAAGGACAGATCTTGGCCCGAGACTCCGGTACCGGATCGGATGGAGTCGAGGTAAACGGTGCCGACCGAGAAAAGGACGGTTCTGGCACCGAGGGCTCCACAATCATCAGGTCAGCTTCTTCCGGCTCCGAAGACTGAACAGGTCTCGGAGGAGGAACAGATGGAGATAGTGGCAGGCCTTCAAGTCTCGACATCAACTGAGAGGAGACCGAAATAAGCTTGGACAGGGCCGTATGCTCCATAAGTTTCTGCACCACACGGTCCATGTCGGTGAAGGAAAGGGCTCTAGAAGAGCAGTGAAGGGATCGAAGCGGAGCCGACCTCAATAGAGTCGGTGGAGGGAGCTCCGTCACGGTTCCAAGACTCGAGGCTCGAAACTGCCAACAGTTGAACACTCGGCCCAAGTCTGTAGAACCGGTGATCCAACTAGACTCAAGAGCTCCGATGTCTTTGGCTCCGGCCGACCCCTTCCAAGGCTTGGATGCCTGGTCTGAAGCATCCAAAGCCTCCTGGAAAGAGGGTTTCAGCAATCCTCTATCCATCAGTTTCCTGCGCCTATCTGTCATGACCCTCCCACTAAAAGAGTGACAAATAGAGCAGTCCTCTTGTAAGTGGAGAGGGCCAAGACAGTAGACACAGGAACTGTGGTTGTCTGTGACCGACATTTTTTGGCCACACTGACAACGCTTGAAGCCAGATTTTAATTTTTCTGACATAACAACAAGAAAGAATGACAGTCCAGTAATTAAAAGTCACTTCCAATGAAAAAACAGTCAAATCCGGTAATATGTGTCAAATCCTGTAATAAAGCAGACTACAACAATACTTAGTCCAAGTTATTCAAGTAGGGGAGGTAGGCCCCGAAAAAAACTCTGTACCCTTTAGTTAAACTAAGTAACTAATCTAAGGAACCGAGATATCAAAGTCCACTCACACACCTACTCTAACTATTCATAGACTATATTGAAGAAAATTTTTGAAAAATTTAAACAGAAAGATAAATTCTTATCTGTAAAAGCCTCGAGCTAGTCCCCAGCGATGCGTATGCAGCAGCGGCAAACTAGATCTGAGGTAAAGGCAGAGGGGGATTGTGGGTATTAGATGTCCTCGAGCTTCTTCTCGATGCAGAGCTTGCAGTCGGCGAGGATCGGCTCCGAACCCATGTGTAAGAACAAAGGCGAGATTGAACACTCTCACATTGCTTTATATTCTCCCATTTATTTACTAATTTCAGTGTTGTTGCTCATTGTCTTAATCACCTCCACCTCCCAACACCAGCCTCTAGTTCAAGTACAATGTATTCCTGATTCTTTTAGGCAGCTCCTGTGTTTTTTTTTTTTTTTTTATCATTTCTCAAGCATTTTCCTTTGGAACAATGCAAAAGGTTTCAGTGGTAAAAATCTCTCTATGAGCTGTCAGAAGAATGAGAAGCATAGTCCCCCCTTCTGCTTGCTAACACAATATTTATTGGATAATGTCAAAGGAAAAATATACTTTAAAAATGATCAAGACACGGTAGGTTCAGGTTAAGGCACTTTAATCTTGCAGCAAGGAGACAAAAACGTGCTAATACAGAGTTTGTCTAACCAGAAACAGGAAATACTTTCATTTTTATACATTCTTAAACTGGTTATGTCCTACCATGCTGAAGTAACAGATTATACCTTTTTCATCATCATCTGCTGACCATCTTTCCCATGAATTTCTACTGATTTATCAATTTTTATGTGAAACTTCCTGAGGAAAACAACATGGCCTTGGTTACTCCCAGTTAGATACATGTTATGTTACCATTCAAGATACTATGGCCAATTCAAGCACAATGCTAGCAGTTCATTTCTCTAATAATCCTTTGTCTACTTTATCTCTAAGTTACTACAGCTGCACAGGTTCCCATCCTTCGAACAGAGCGGTTTGTCTTAAATCATTACATTTATAAAATAAGGCGCTGTTCATTCATTCGCTTCTGACCTAGCAGATAAACATCTGCTTCTCAAGTACATTTCCAAAAGGCATAAACATGAATATTGCTGTGCTAGCAATTACTAGGTCAGGGGGCAACTTGCAAGTTTCAGAAAGCATACTGCAGTTTGCAAAAAGCATCTTTTTCAGTCTCATATGAAACTCAATCTGTATAAAATACAGTGTATGAAAAATAGAATGAAAAGCGTATTAAAATACTTGGTTATTAATTGGCATTAAGCATATACACATTAATACATATTTTCCTAACATTTCCCTCCTGTTAATACTTTTTTTATTCTATTTTCAAAAAAGAATAAACAGTTTTGCTTCTTTTCCTAACCTCTTCCATTCAGGATTTGCAGTTAAGAAAGTCATTCAGTTTAAACCTTTATGAAAGTGTTTCGCATTCTAGCAGCTCTTCAAATTCAGTACTTTGATACATAGTCTCAGATACGGATATATCTATGAATTCTTTAACTAATCTCTTCATGCAGGGGATTCCACAACAAATACAAACTCCTATTAGGAGTAATCCTACCCCAATGGCAATCAATATGTTCATAAAAATGGAGCCCCACCCCCCAAATGCATTCTGGAAAAAGTCTGTCAGAGGGTTTGGGTCTGGCTTGGTCATGGCCGACACTTGCTGAATCACCTCGAGATGATCATTAATTTCATGCTGATGGTCAGGAATAAACGCACAGCATTCTTCTTTGATTAAAGCGCAAGTCTCACCCCTCGCCGCTAGGGTGACGTCAAGAGCCATTCGGTTTTGGAGCACTACAGTTCTCATGGCATTCAGTTCATCAGTTATCAGTTCAAGAGCAAAAAAAGTCGCATTAGTCATTACTTCGAGAAGTGGGAAAGAGATTGTGAGTGAGTGTGAGTAATGATTGAGCGTACACTAGTGTGAGTATGCGTATGGGATTTGGATGGGGGAGTGAATGAGTATCATTAGAAATTCATGTTTCTGCATGACGACTGCGTGTGAGTGTGTGTGTGTGCGTGGGGGGGGGGTGTATGTGGGTGTGAGTGTGTGATTGGTGTATGTATGTAAGTATAGATAGGTGGAAGTGTGTGTATGAGTGAGTTTTTGTGCAAGTCAAGGGGTTCACATGAATGTATGGTTTGTGGTAGTGGACGAGTTCCACCACTTGTTGGTCCCAGAGTGAGGGACGTTCCCATTTGACACAAGTACTATGTTTCGATTTTATTATTAAAGAAATATAAGTAATCACTATTTTGAAATAAATTTTTAGTATTTTAATGGCAAAGACTGTTCATGATGTTTACATTACATCAATATCATTATTAAGTATTTTATTGAATTCATTTACAATTTTTTTTGTATTTATTGGACAATTAATTGAAACAGTATCAACTATGACATCACATCCTGTATTTATTGTATAAAAGACACGAGTTAGAGGGGGCTCGTGTCTTTTTCTGAAGAAGTTCACATTTAATAAAGTGGAAGAAAGCGCTAAGGAATTATTGCCTTTATTGTGGCCATCTCAACCATTCGCTGTTTTTGGTGACAAGTTTATTCAGTTTTGTCGGCTTAGTCCGTGCTTCGAGTATTCATTACTTCGAGAAGTTTTGACAGTTTTCACAGCTCCCATATTGATTTAACTGCGCCATATGCAGGTAATATACCTGCCCAGGATATAACAGCATCACTCAAGTCCATGTGCACAAGTTTGGTTCCCACATCACGATGGTCTTTCCAGCCCGCTTCAATTCGTCCCACTGGATTCTCAGGTTTCTTAACAGTCTTTTTGGTCATGTCTCGGGTATTCCGAATATTTCCCTGAGGCAAAACTGCAGTGTGTCGGATGGCCGGAACCAGGTACCCCAAAAAACAACTGCCAGACCAATTCTCAGGTAACCATTTATATGCTTTTTTACCACACACAAAATAGCAGTCCTCTACCTTAGTTATTACTTTGTTACGAAATGACTGTCCTGCATGAAACATTTTCCTATCTATTACAGATAACTGTTTAAAAAGTACAGGATTGCGTTGTACCTGATCAAGAGTCTTATGCATAGATTTCAAAAATGAGTCATAATCTGTACTACAAGATCCACTCAAATCATTTGGTTTTCTATAACATTTATACTCTACTGTAACATTAAACTTGCTCCATCCCACCTGGATGGTATCATTTTTGTAAAAACATACAATTCCTTTTTGTGTCACAGGGAAATACAGTGCTACTTTGTCATGTGCTTTAATAGCAACTGTGTCAAAAAACAGATTTTCCCAGGTCTCATTGACCCCTAGGGGGATAGCAGTCATCAATAAACCCCCGTATGCTGTCGGTATGGCCGTACAGACCCAGCATTTCCAAACATTAAAAGTCTCAGCATACACACATGTAATTGCCTGATAAGTGTTAAAGTTCGGATGCCAGTCTATGTTTGGTTCATTACGTCTAATCAGTTCAACTTTTGTGGCAGGAAAAAGGAATGGCCACAACAAAAAGAACAGTGTAATTAGTATTGCAATAAAAACAATCATACAAGTTTTCTGAGGTTGCTCAATGTCTCCATTCACTCTGTACCTGGCCATTTTGTTCTTGTACAACAGTAACAAAGTTTTTGTCCAATTCAAAGTTCTTAACCAGTTTACAGTGCGTCAAATGAATCCAGGAAGCTCGCTCTGCAATCTTGACTGCAGTGGGTGTCGACAGTAGTACCTGGTAAGGACCTTCCCATTTCGGAGAACTCCAATTCTTTTGCTTCACAATCTTCACCCAGACCCAGGTGCCTGGGGCTACTGGTGCTTCCGATTTCGGTTGCTCTTTATCTGAAACAGAATTTAACTGCAAAAGTTTGTTATTCAAAAATCGCCTCATATACCCCGCAAGTGAACTGTCAGCCTCCTGTTCTGCTGACATGAGATGTTTCCACTGAGGTGTATAATATGCCCTCCCAAACAAAGTTTCAAAAGGAGTTAATCCCTTTGCATTTGGAACAGTTCTCATGCTCAACAGTGCTAAAGGCAAACAGTGCACCCAGTTCTTCTGTGTTTCAGTCATCAGCTTCCTAAGCTTATTCTTCAATACCCCATTATGTCTCTCTACTAATCCTGCAGATTCAGGGTGGTAAGCACAGTGTTTTTTAACGATATCCCAAAATAGCGACTAAGTTGCTGAACCGTTTGGTTCACAAAATGTGTACCATTATCAATATAAATCTTTTCCGGTATACCAAATCTGGGTATAATTTCTTTAACAAGGACCTTTGCAACAGTAGCTGCATCTGGATTTTTAGCTGGAAAAGCTTCTACCCGTTTGGAAAACATATCTATAATGACAAGGCAATATTTCTTATTCTCACATTTATTCAATTCTATGAAATCCATACAAATAGTATGGAACGGATATGGTGTTGTAGGAAAACTCCCTTGCTTAGGCTTCAATGCCCCTTGTGCATGATGCTTGTTACAAACATGGCATGCTGCACAAAAATTTTTAGTATAATTTGTAAATCCGTAGGTTGTAAACACTCGATTCACTAACTGTACCATCCCCCCTGTTGAGACATGGCTCCACCCATGGCTCAACAACGCTGCATATCTAAACAAATTAGATGGCAAAATTGGTTTCTTCTCCTTAGAGATGTACAGTCCCTTTTTGAGGATTGCTCCTCGTTTTATCCACTTCTGTTTTTCTATATTTGTAGTAAGTGTCTGCATTATTTTTAACATTTCTAAATCTAAAATCTCAGAGGGTTGTAATTCCTCATTCAAATGAAAAGTTTCTATGGCTGAAGCTGCCTGCTTCGCAGCTGTATCAGCCCATGCATTTCCTTTTGAAATCCTGTCCTGTTGTTTCGTATGAGCTACGCATTTGCAAATTGCTACTTTTTTAGGTAACTGAATTGAATCTAACAAATCTAAAATAAATTGCGCATGATTGATCGGTTTACCAGTAGATGTTATCATTCCTCTGTTTTTCCACTGCTGCGCAAAAACATGTACAGGAGAAAAAGCATACTGACTGTCAGTATAAATGTTCACTTTCTTACCTTTTGCTAAGGTACATGCCCTTGTCAAGGCAATCAGCTCTGCCGCTTGTGCAGATAAGTTGTGTGGTAAAGATTTTGCTTCTAAAGTTTCAGTATCAGAAACGACTGTATACCCCACTAGGTTCTGTCCTGTAGGACCCCTCCTGCACGAGCCGTCCACATAGTATGTCACCTCGGCATCATCCAAGTAAGGTCTTGTCTAGGTAATGTCTGTTGCTCAATCTCCTGCAAGCAGCAGTGTGGTTTGCCATCTGCAGGGCTTGGGAGCAAGGCTGACCAATTCAAAGTTGTGCATCGTTCAATTGTCATATGAGGTTGGCTCAACAGTATGGTCATACAGGAAATATGTCTAGCCAGAGAAAGATATGCTACTTTTTCTTGCAGTAAAATAATTGTGACTGCATGAGGCACTCTCGCTGCAACTACTGCTTGTACACAGCGGGGCAGGGACCGCGCCACTGGGTCTAACTGTGATGAATAGTAAGCTATGGGGCGTTGCCTGTCCCCATGTTGCTGTGTCAATACTGAGGTCATATAACCCTGCTTACAGTCTACAGTTTGAATAAATTGCTTATGATAGTTTGGTAATCCTAAAACAAAGGATGATGCTATCAGTTGTTTCAGCTTGCAGAAAGCTGCTTCTGCTTCAGGTGTCCATTGTAATAAATCCTGTGCTGCCATCGGCTTTTTGAATATTAAATTGGCCAGTGGAGCAGATTCCAAAGCATAATTTGGTATCCAGCTCCGACAAAAATTAGTAGTTCCCAGGAAGGACATAATTTCCTTCTTGGTAGTTGGTCTAGGTGCTTGTAATATTGCTGTTTTTCTATCTTCATCTAATATTCTACCTTCCTTGGATATTACATATCCCAAGTACTTAACTTGTTTTCTCCAAAGTTGTAGCTTGTCTTTGTTTACTTTGTGACCTTGAGTAGCTAAGAACTGTAATAAAGCTATCGTGTCCTCTTTGCATTCTTGCTGGGTGGGGGCTGCCAGCAGAATGTCGTCTACATAAAGTAAAACCTGACTACCTTTCGGTGGGATAAATCCCACCAGGTTGCTTGCCATTTCCTGTTCAAATATTGTTGGACTTTCACAATATCCCTGTGGTAATCTTGTGTATGTATACCGCTTTCCCTGAAATGTAAATGCAAACCAAAATTGGCTGTCAGGCTGTATCGGTATCGAGAAAAATGCATTACTAATGTCTACCACAGAAAAATATTTCTGCTCTGGCTTTAAATCAATCAGTAAGGTATGTGGGTCTGGCACCGTTGGTGCCCTGGGTATAACTGCATTATTTACAGCTTGTAAATCTTGGACCATACGCCATTCCCTGTTTGCTTTCCTGACAGGAAATAAGGGTGTATTACATGGTGAATCGGGAGATTCTATTAAGACTCTTTCCTTAAGTAAGGCTGCTATTATAGGCTTGATTCCTATCTCTGCATCCTTTCTCAAGGGATACTGTCTCTTCTGGGGTCTAAATGCTGACTTTGGCGTAATAGTAACTGGTCCTGCTGTCCGTATAAGTCCTACATCTGATTTCCCTGCTGACCAGAGAATGTCTGGTATGCCCCGCAGGGCTTTTTCCTCTTCTTCTGATAAGAGTAATACTCAGCTATTCTCACTAGCCTGTGAGTGCACAGCTGGGTGTGTCTGTGTAATCCAATTCAATTTCTGTTTCTGTACTCCTTGTTCGGAGAGCTCTAATTCTGTCTGCTTTTCCCACCTTGTGACTTTTTCACCCAAGTCTGCCCATTTCAAATTTTTATTCTTAGTTAAGCTCATGTGTGGCAATCGATTAGATTTGTAAAGTGCTAAAAATTCCTGGGGCAACGAACAGCTTACTACACTGTTCCCCTCTGCATCCCAGTACAAATTTCACAACACTAGTCTGTTTGCATGGTTCTGAAACAATTCCTGTTCATAATCTTTATCAGGTCCTGATCTATTACAGTAATATAGAGTACAATGCAACAAATGCTGTTTGTCAATGTCGAGGGAGGGGGATTTACTGATGGCTACGTTCATCAGTTCTTCGGTTACTGCCCCTGGACCAGTCGTAACTAAGTCCTGGCTGTACCAATAATATGTTTCACCATCCGGTCGCACTACAAAAGTATCCATTTGCCGCTGTGCTTCCATACCCTGCATGGTTAGAACTATGGCTATGCCAAATATCTGCATTAGGTCTCTACCCAAAAGATTTGCTGGGCATTTTGCAGAAACCACAATTTCAATTCTCTGGGTCATTCCTGAAACGGGGTCTGTTATTGCTATGTCATGGGACAGTGGCTCCCGATACAGCTGTCCATTAGCTGCTTTCACTAGTATATAATCTGGTGATTCTGAATCTTCCGATAACTTGGAAGGGTGTATCAGGGTCCATGAAGCTCCTGAGTCACACAAACATTTAACTTCCCTCCCCTCTACCAGAAGCGTCACCTCCGGTTTTGTGTCTGCTAAGTAAAGCTCTAAGCTCAATAGAGCTAAGTCCAAAATTTCATCTTCTTCGGTGTCTACAAATTCATGTACATCCTCTACCCCTTCTATCACATCCTCTACTCCTGCCATCATATATGCGCTTGTCTTTTCCTGCTTATTTTCATTCAATGATTCCTGACTATCATATAGTCATTCCTCATCTTCCTTATTTTCTGTAGTCACCTTCTTATTTAGCCTGCAATCCCTTGCTAAATGTCCCTTTTTCCCGCACTTAAAACATTCACCTTTTTTATTTCTTTCTTCAAAATCTTCTGATCGCTTGTCAGATTGTTTATTTCCCTGGGTATTTTTCTTACCCTTTCTCTCAGTTTGCACTACAAATACTTCTGACCCATCTTCTGCCGAAAATACTTGAGTTTTCTTTTTCTTTTTACTATTAAAATGTCTCTCTGCATGTCTAGCATATTCAAGTAATGGCTGTAATCTACTCGTTCGATGATCTACCATGTGCTTTGTAATAAAGTTGCTAATGGGAGTTATACTACCCTTCAAGAATGCATTCCTAACTGTTGTTCATATGAGGAATCTTGTGTCTGGTTTTCTGGTATCTGCATTCCGCAGTGGTTATTAAAACATTCTAACAGTCTAGCATAATATCTATCAACTGTTTCACCTTCCTGTTGAATGCATTGATTAATGCAAGTCCAATCAACCCTAGGCTTCCACTTTTCAGAGATTCGGTTTGTCAGACCTTTTACTCTGCCATCCAGTTCTGCATTAGTATGTGGGAGTGGTCTAAGTTGTGCGTCACGAGGATTCCAGTCGCCACTGATCATGTGCCAATCTGGACCCACAATTTGTCTAACTACTTTTTCTACTTCTTCTCCATTCAAATGGTAACTTAATCTCATACCCTGTAAGTCCTCTAAAAATTTTCTAAAATTCACTTTTGGGTGGGGAATTCCCTCTGTGGCTTTCCGGATATCTTCCGGTGTCCACGGTCTATAAACTAAGAGTCGGATCCTACCCTGCCTGTCCTGCCTGTGGATTTGGTACTTCTATGAGCGGACATATCTCTTCTTTGTTCATAGCCTGTGATCTTCTATTTATTTCATTTAACCCAATCTCCCTCCTCAAGTCACGTGTTCGAGACCTTGTCTCGATAGGATCCCTGACAAACGGTTATGATTTTGCAGGAACAGCCGGGTATAGCGGAGGTGGATCAGCTTGTCCACTCGCTTCATATTCTGGTAACGGAAGCGGAGGGGGCGAAGGAGGGGCCGTTGCTATTACCAAGTTATTGTCTTCTTTGTCTAAGAACATTGCCTTTGAATTCTTTATTCTCTGTTCCCTACGATTTGCTTCCTCAAGCCACCTATGCGCCTGAGGGACTCCTAATTGTCTTTGCTTTTTCAGTTGACCTTTCAAGTTTATTTTTAATTCTTTAACAAGTTTCATAAGTGCAAGTTTATCTAAATTATCATCGAATTTATACTTATCAACCCATTTTGTGTAATACTTAACATTGTCGGCACGCTGTAATTGCATATACTTCGCGTCTTCAGTTAGGGGCGGGTCTCGGGAACTTTTTGTGCACAGACTTCCCATTGCTGTCTTAGCTAAGCTGTAAATTGTTACGTAACCCTTTCTATCATGTGGTACCACAAACCTATACCTTTTCACAGTTTATCTAGAATAACTGCCTACATAATTCTGTTTTACTGATCTATGACAAAAACAGTAACCACTTTTTCTGTCCCTGATCTGCACATGCAAATCTACCTGACAAAAAACAGTTTTGTAATTAGTCCCTGATCTTAAAACAGAAATAAGGTAATTCCTCCTTACCTGACCCTCCGTGAGTTGATCCACCGGATCGTTGACTCGTCCTCCACTCCCAGATCAGAAACAGTGGCTGGCCTCTTTCGAACGACAATTCAGTCGGAGGTCTTTCAAAACAGAAGAGCCGATTTGGCCTCTTCTCTGTACGGATGCATGCCACCGGGCCCAAATCTGACCTAGGCCTAGAGCGAGAGGTACTTTCCGGTCCGAAGGACCAAAACTGTCAATGGAAAAATATACTTTAAAAATTATCAAAACACGGTAGGTTCAGGTTAAGGCACTTTAATCTTGCAGCAAGGAGACAAAAACGTGCTAATACAGAGTTTGTCTAACCAGAAATAGGAAATACTTTCATTTTTATACATTCTTAAACTGGTTATGTCCTACCATGCTGACGTAACAGATTACCACCTTTTTCATCATCATCTGCTGACCATCTTTCCCATGAATTTCTACTGATTTATCAATTTTTATGTGAAACTTCCTGAGGAAAACAACATGGCCTTGGTTACTCCCAGTTAGATACATGTTATGTTACCATTCAAGATACTATGGCTAATTCAAGCACAATGCTAGCAGTTCATTTCTCTAATAATCCTTTGTCTACTTTATCTCTAAGTTACTACAGCTGCACAGGTTCCCATCCTTCGAACAGAGTTGTTCATCTAAAATCATTACATTTATAAAATAAGGCATTGTTCATTCATTCGCTTCTGACCTAGCAGATAAACACCTGCTTCTCAAATACATTTCCAAAACGAATAAACATGAATATTGCTGTGCTAGCAATTACTAGGTCAGGGGGGCAACTTGCAAGTTTCAGAAAGCATACTGCAGTTTGCAAAAAGCATCTTTTTCAGTCTCATATGAAACTCAATCTGTATAAAATACAGTGTATGAAAAATAGAATGAAAAGCGTATTAAAATACTTGGTTATTAATTGACATTAAGCATACACACATTAATACATATTTTCCTAACAGATAAACTTTCCTTTTATTTCCTTCTTAGCCTTTTCTACATCAACAAAATGACTTTTTGTTGCATCTGGTTACCAGGAAGGTCTGACCAGGTTGTGCAAGTCCCCAGTTCAGTGGAAACCCAGGCACCAACAACATGCTTAGCGAAAGAAAAACATACAAAAAGATGACAGTACCCCCTTTGTGAGCAGAAACAATATCTGAAGTATACTGATTACAAATTCAACACAGACTAGAAGTGTGTGTGTGTGTGTGTGTGTGTGTGTGTGTGTGTGTGTGTTTGAGAGAGAGAGAGAGAGGCATGTAGCAGTTATCAAAAAGAAAATAAAAGAGGGGGGTTGCAGTGTAGAAGGAAGCAGTTAGAGTTAAACTACTTGTAGAAGAGTGGGAACAGGAGTGGAAGAAGAGAAAGAGCGCAAGAGTTAATGTTCAAAGAGATTCAAAAATAATAATGTCTGTAAAAATGTACTGGACTGAGTGTAAAAGTGGAGGAGATCCTCAATGAAAACATTTTCTGAAGACAGCTAGATACTTGAAGTTTGCACTTTCTTTTTGACATTCTCCAATTGCTAGGATAAAATTACTTCTCTTCTGCCTGGTGTACAGTGGATAATCATGTCCCACAAGCACTCTGTTGTTTCCAATTTTTTAATATTTTTCTTTTCTGCCACAGTTTTCTCAAGGTCACCTCTTTTCTGCTGGTATGATTGCATCTTTACTAATACAGGTCTTGACTGCTTTCTCTTAGCCAGTTCGGGGCACACATATGGTGTGCCCTTTCAATTAACAACTCCTGCTGAGGAGCACCAGTCCTGGTGCTTACTTCTACTTTCATAAAATGAATACAGTCTGATCCTTCCAATGTATCTAGTAGAGCAGAAAACCTCAGTTTTCTCTGGCTGCACTGTCTTCTATGCTATTTACGGAAACAGTTTTTTTTGAGAAGTCTGTTATTCAGACAGACTTTTCTTCATTTAAACCCCTGATTTTTGTAGTGTATCAGTTCATCTTAATAGCTAGTTAAAGTGTCTTCTATTTGTTATTTGACTTGAAATATTCCTCCAATGTTTTATTTATTTTAATTACCTCTGAGTAGATTTGATTTATTTTTTTCCTCTAAGTTACTGGAAGCCATCTCATGTACCAAAGCTGAAACTTGTACTGCTTTTTGCTAAATAGCTGCAAGATTCTTCCCAGAGTTTTTTTTTCTTCTTCTCCTTTTTTAGCTGTTTTTCTCTCAAGTTCTCAAAATTTTTCTTTACTGATATCCAGGCAGTACTAGCCAATGACTGAAATTTACTCAAACGGACAATTTCAGTTGCCTTTTTTCACAGCATCTGTTTTCACACTGGGAAAGTTGAAATCAAATTGTTTCTCAATGTGTAGGCATCTTTGATCCCCATCATGAAGAGGCTTGAAGGTGAGGCTGGAAATAAAGTGATGATTAGAGAGAGAGAGAGAGAGAGAGACAGAGACAGAGAGAGGAACCTCAGAAAGGCAGCTGAGCTAATCTCTTATTTAAGTGATCTAAAAGAATGAGGTGATCAACCAGATCAAACGCTTTTCTGGAGACATATTAATCAAACTTGATCATGCTTTTATCCCATCGCTAGCAAGATTTAGTTTGTAAGTCTCCACAGTGCAGTCATAGTAACGTTCAAACCAGAAAACATGCTGATATAGGACAGCATTTAAAATTGATTTATGTATTGTAAAAGCTGGAGTATAGATGAGCTTTTCTAGAATATTTCCCAAAGTGGGAAGTAAGGAGATTGGATAGAAGTGTGAGACTGTGGTGGATTTTGGTAATGGTTTTGCAATGGCTGATTTCCAGATAACAGTTATACCATTCCATGTTAAGCACAGATTATATGGGGCTACCAAATTTCATCGACAGATCCAAATGCCAATGTCCACAATGTCGACCACAAATGTTGACTATGTGAATGTTAACATGCTACTACACAAGCACGGAGCAATAACCTTGGTGCATTCAAAAATCAAAACTAAAATAAGACAATAAAACATTGCTTTTTTGCATGGGGGGGCCCATCCATCACCCCCAACACTCCCTGCTAACTATATATATATATATATATATATATATATATATATATATATATATAAATATATATATATGTATATATATATATATATATATATATATATATATATATATATATATATGTATATATTATATATATCTATAGTAACTCCAAGATCACACAATACTGGGAAAAGGGCACTTTTCCCAGTCCAGAATTTGTCAACTAAACAGACGTTGACTATACATCATCATCATCTTCTTTCGGCTGTTCCCGTTAGGGGTCGCCACAGTGGATCATCTGTTTCCATTTCTTCCTGTCCTTTGCATCATGCTCTTTCACACCAACCGCTTGCATGTCCTCTCTCACAACATCCATAAACCTTATCTTAGGCCTTCCTCTTTTCCTCTTACCTATCAGCTCCATCCTTAGCATCCTTTTCCCAATATACCCAGCATCCCTCCTCAGCACATGTCCAAACCAATGCAATCTCGCCTCTCTTGCTTTGTCTCCAAACTGTCCAACCTGAGCTGACCCTCTAATATACTGATTCCTAATCCTGTCCATCCTTGTCACACCCAGTGCAAATCTTAACATCTTTGACTCTGCCACATCCAGCTCTGACGCCTGCCTTTTCATCAATGCTACCATCTCCAACACATATAACATAGCTGGTCTCACTACCCTCTTGTAGACCTTCCCCGTTGACTATACATGCATTCTACTAAATTTTAAATATGTGTTGAAGAAGGAAAGCAATGAGCTCCTGTGGTAATACAAAAAACAAAGGAAGAGAAATCCAGTTCTAGATAGACTAATTGTAGCTGTTCAACATGATGTTATTGATCTTTAAGATTTTTATGTAAAATGAAGAAATGTAAGGGTTGGGTGAGGGAATAAAGTTAGAATTACTAGTACAAATTGCATAACGGAATCTGAAAATGAATTATAGCATTTATTCTGACAGGAAGTAGCTGAGAAAGAAAGTACAGTGTTGTACCTACCATAAATGTAGATGTCCGATAGGTATGCATCTGCAGTCATCACATATGGGTTGTCCTGCCTCAGGCAGCCCTTCGGTCAGCCGGATTCCAAAGTCTGGGTCTGGCCTCGGCTGATGTCGCACTTTCCCCAACGTCAGAGCGTCTGGGGTATAAAAGCATCAGCCGACGCCATTTTCCTCAGTTTTTCTTGCCCCAGATGCCAGGTGCCCTCTAAGGAAGGCTAAAATTTGGAGAGATGTATTTTAAAAAACAAATCCAAACATGCACAGTACTATAAAAACAAATACACCATAATAGATCCCCCCAGCTAGCTATAAGAGGGGTAAGTACCCAAGAAATACCACTATAAAAGGGGTAAGCACCCAAGAAATACCACAGAGGGGAAGGAGGGAGGGTAAACCTGACTGCAGATGCATACCTATCGGACATCTACATTTATGGTAGGTACAAAACTGTACTATGTCCTTCAAGGATGCATCTGCAGTCATCACATATGGGTAGAATACCATAGCCAATCTGGGGGTGGAGGTACTAAGTAAAGGATAGTGTAGCTAAAATACCCTGCAGGACTGCCGTAGCAAAGCCTGCTCTGGATCTGGAATATAAAGGTAAATTGTAATGCTTGGCAAATGTATGCACGGAGCTCCATGTAGCAGCTTCTAAATTGTCCTTGGTAGCCACCCCTCTTAGGAAGGCTGTGGAGGTGGCTGTGGCTCTCGTGGAATGAGGTCTAATGTTAGCTGGCACAGTTTTTCCATGAAAGGAGTAACAAAAACGAATGCAATTTCCTATCCATTTTGAAATTGTCTGTTTGGAAATTGCTTTTCCTTGTGCCCCAGCAGCATATGCTACAAACAGCTGGTCAGTCTTTCTGTAACTTTTAGTTATGTCCAAGTATTAGCGCAACTGTCTGTGTATGTCCAGGGTGTGCAGAAGCTTCTCCCCTTTATTTTGTGGATGTGGGAAGAAGGTAGGCAAGTGAATAGCTTGGTTCAAAGATACCCTGGATACCACCTTTGGCATAAATGTAGGATTGGTTCTCAATGAAACTCTGTCCTGATGAAAAATAAGGAATGGCTGTACTGCCATTAAAGCTTGTAACTCAGATACTCTTCTTGCTGAGGTTATGGCCAGAAGGAAGGCAGTTTTCCAAGACAGAAACTGTAGATCTGCAGATGCTGCTGGTTCAAAGGGAGGAAGTGTTAGTTTTTCCAACACGGTTAAGGTCCCAAGTAGGTAGAGGTGGCTTCCTTGGAGGATTGATGTTTTTGATTCCTCTTAGAAACTGTCTCAGGAGAGGATGAGAGAAGACAGGTGGATCAACATTGTATTCTGCTGAAATTGCTGAAGCATGTATCTTAATGGAAGAGTAAGACAGGCCGTTGTGGAACAATTCTGCCAAATATTCCAGTATATGTGCCAATGTTCATCACTGTCGCATCTAGGCCCTTTGTTGTGTTCCAAATGTGAAATCTTTTCCATTTTGCTGAATATGCCTTCCTTGTGGAAGGCCGGCGAGCTTCCATAATAATATCCTTCACTCTCTGGGATAGCTTATCCTGAGGAGGAGTCAAGGTATTTTCCAGGCAGTTAGTTGCAAGGTTTTCAGGTTGGAATGCAGAGTCTTGAAATTGTGCTGTGTCAGTAGAAGTGGCCATAGGGGGAGAGGCCACGGTTTCGTATGTGACATGCTCTTTAACAGTGGGTACAAGTGCTGTCTTGGCCAGTTTGGAGCTATCAATATCGCTCTGGGCTGCTCTGTTCTGATCTTCAGTAAAACCTTGGTCATTAATGGGAGAGGTGGAAAAGCATACACTGTTAGAGCTTTCCAGCTGAAGGAGAGAGTGTCCACTTTCCATGCTTGTGGGTGGTATGTCCTTGAGCAGAATTTCTTCAGTTGATGATTGTGGGGGGAGGCGAACAGATCTATTTCCGGCCTTCCCCATGATTGTGTTATGAGTAAGAAGATGTCTGGGTGCAGCATCCATTCGTGTGCATCCATGATATTTCTGCTTAAGCTGTCTGCCAGTATATTGTCTTTCCCTGGCACAAAAGTTCCCATAGATTCATTGCCAGTCTGCAAAGAGGGTAGGAATGGGTGCCTCCTTGCTTATGTACCACATAACTGTGGTGTTGTCTGTCCTTATGAGTAGGTGGCCTCGATGAAGAAAAAGTTTGAAGGCCTCGATTTCATGCATCACTGCCAGCATTTCCTTTTGGTTTATGTGCATGCGTAGCTCCCTTTGTGACCATAGCCCTTGGATACATCTGCCCTCCATGTGTGCTCCCCAACCTTGGTCTGAAGCGTCCTTAGTGATGGTTTGGTTGGCTCTTGGCTTGCTGAAGGGCAACCCACTGTTCGACTGGCAGGCTTGAGCCCACCACAGAAATTACTTTTGGAGGCATGGAATGAGTGGGATCAAAGTTTCTACACTGTGACTGTGCTGAGTCCATTGAATTTTGGCACAATGAGGTAAGTATTCAGTGCGGACAAGTCGAGAATAGGCCTCCATTGATTTTCTTTTCTTGGAACAAGGAATAATCTGGAGTAAAATCCTTGGCCTTGTTCTGATAGAGGAACCTTTTCTATAGCTTTCATTTGTATTAAGTTGGAAATTTGTTTCAAAGCCTCTGCCCTCTGATTTGGTGGCAGGTCTGGCATGCCTTTTCTTTTTGGCAATGTGTGGAAATGGAACCTGTATCCTTTGTCTATTATTTGCAGTGTCCGTGTGTCCCTTGTAATGCTGTGCCAATTTTTTGAAAATAAAGAAAGCTTTCCGCCCAAAGGTGCTTCTAATTGAGCCCTGGTCGGCGGAGTCAAAACAAAGTCATTGAGTCTGTCCTGGTGTAGCAGTTGTAGTTCCTGCACTACCTCTCTGGTTGGGAGGCTGCCATTGACGGCCTCTGTAGGAGCCTCTAGCTTGCCCTCTACCTCTGGCAAGCCTATTCCTGCCTCTCTGAGATCTATCTGAGTCCGGAAAGGACCAATTCTTAGTAGGCCAATTTCTGCTGAATCTCTGGTTGGACTTGCAGAAAATCTTTGACTGTTTGCACAGATTTTGCCTTTTCTTCAAATTTCTTTAAGACCTCTTGAGCCGTGGAACCAAATAATTTTTGCTTTTCCATAGGAGCATCCAAAAGCTTAGCTTTAACATGGTCTGGCAGAGATTGTTCCTTCAGCCAGGCATGCCTACGTATGACTGCACCTGTCATAGCTGACCTACATGAAGCTTCCAATGCATCATAACCACACTGCAAGAAATGGTTACTAACCTGCTGGGAGTTATGTACCAGATCCTGAAGGGATTTGCGATCAAGGGGTTCAGATGAAGACAGTTTCTTATGCAATTCATTTAACAAATACTCTTGGTACTGTATCATATGAAATTGACAATTTAATGCCCTCATGGAAAGAGTTGCAGAAGTATACACTTTTTTACCCCATCTCTCTAAAGCTCTGGACTCCCTTTCAGAGGGTAGATGATTTCTAGCAGTGGCAGCTGCAACCCCTTTTGGGCCCTGGGAAATAGTTTCTGGATCAGCACAGTGGGCCTTGTACAGGTGAAGATGTGAGTCCGGGACCCTGTAGTACCTATCAGGTTTGGCAGGAGCCGGAGGGAGAGAGTCAGGGGTTGTACTAGCATCAGAGTACACATCATCAATGACATTCAAAACAGGAGGTATAGCTAAAGGCCTATGCTGAGGTAAATGTAAAAAGGTCCTTAATCTCTTTCTAGAATCAGAGAATTCCTGACCATTGAAAATGTTCTCTCATAGAGTGTAATGTCTCTCCAAAGGAAAACTCTTCAGGAGGGGAGGCCGAGGGAATAGATTCTTCAGCATCAGAATCCTCGTAGGCCGAATAAGCCTCCTCCTGGTGGTCTGACAGAGTAGAGCCATCAGAGGACTCATCTGAGGAGTGGGGGTCAGAGGGCTCAACCCTGGGCCTTTTGTCTGGAGGTGGTTGCGAGCCCCTGTCCGGATGAGGTTGAGAACCTCTAATTAAGGAGATAAGATCCTCTGCTAAGCTAAGAATCTGTGAGCCAGTAGAGGGTCTCCGAGAGGAAACCTTGGGAGGCAAAGCTTTAGAAAGTTTAGCAGCTTTAGCCCTAGAGAAAGCCTTAATGGACATGGATGCAGGAGGTCTGGCTGCACCACGTGCAGGAGTAGATTTGTCTAAAGGAATGGTGTCGGAAGGTTCCTGGACACCAGTTTCAGTAGGTAATTCAATAACCGACTCGGCCGGGGCCTCCGGGGCCGAGGTAGTCGGTTGCGCGGTTTCGGTAATCGGAAGTACCAAGGACTCTGTTTCAGCCGAAACCGAGACACTCGCAGTAGGCCTGACCGTGGTTTCAGCCGAAACCGCGGCCCGCGTGTGTCGGTCCTTGTCCTTCCGTTTCTTAACTAAATGCGAAGTCGGAGTCTCCGACGGCATCTTGTAAGCAAAACTAGCCCCAAAGAATTCCTCTGCAAACTCCGACCGACGTCTAAGAGTTCGTCGGTTGAAGGAAGCACAGGCTGAACAGGCCGAGACGTCATGGTCTGGGCCTAGGCAGGGGAGGCAGTAAGAGTGGAAATCCTTATGAGGTATTTGTTTCCCACAAGTTAAACAATTATTAACTTTATCTGACATCGGCTGAGGCAAGAAAGAGTCCCCAACGGGGTACTTAGCTTTTTCGAAGTCTTCGGTAGCTGAATCACAGGAGCTGGCCGACCGGCACTTGCGAACTGCTTCTGCTTCGGGCACCACGCGGCAAGAAAGACTGAGGAAAATGGCGTCGGCTGATGCTTTCATACCCCAGACGCTCTGACGTCGGGGAAAGTGCGACATCAGCCGAGGCCAGACCCAGACTTTGGAATCCGGCCGACCGAAGGGCTGCCTGAGACAGGACAACCCATATGTGATGACTGCAGATGCATCCTTGAAGGACATCGTGAATAATCACAGCTTATGACTTTTTCTCATCTGGAGTTTCATTTCTAAACACAGACAATATTTTAAAGGTTCTAACGTACATTAATGCAACATCAGCAAAGCATTTCCCAGTCATTTCTGTCAAAACATGCGAGAGTGAGCATAGTAAAGAGAAGGGTTTGGCTAACATTTTTTGCAATACTGTGAGAAGTAAAATAACTAATTGCCAAGTCAATCCTTTTTTCAGAATTCCTTGAGACACTAATCTGCCCTGTAAGGGCTGCCAAACAGACTACATTCATACGCAATACCAAATGATATGCAGTAAAATTAGTGCTGTCTGTAAGACAACCTGGACTTCTTGCCAGAAGACCTGTGAAGTAAAAGGATCTCTTAGCAGATGTAAAGTAAGCATTGTGCAGAACCATAAATGGAGTGCAACAAAGTTGCTCAAATGGAATATAGTTTAAAGAGGCCGCTCCCCTCCCCCAAACAAGGGGAAAGGATTCTGAATACCCTGAACTTGCACAGGCAACCAAGATTAATACCTGGAAAAGATAAGTTTTAAGGGAAACAGACCAGCTGTTTATACCCTTTGCAATGTAGGCCAGTGTCTAAACAAATGGCTACATAAATGCATCACATTTATTTTCTCTTTTCACAGTAAAGCTACATCAGGGCATATCAGGGTAACAATTCTCCTTTGTCAAGAACAGCTGCAGCCTTCCAGTGGGGGGGGGTGTAGCACTCATGACATCTTGCAAGCAGCTACCTGGTCAACCATTAATATCTTTTCTAAGCTCAACAGCTTAGACATTACATACACAGCTAAGGCAGGTTTTATCACAGTCATCCTGCAAGAACACTGCAACTCATTTCTTCACAAGGCCATCCACCTCCCACCGCATAATCTTTGAAGAAGAGTTGGCACTACAGCAACAGTGAATAGTATGAGCACAAAACAGTTTTACAAAAACTTACTGAACATCTACAGTTACGGTAAGTTAACTGCTGCAGTAATATTCCCCTTCCTCTCTCTTTCTATCCTTGACTAGCTGCAGTTGGAGAGAGTACCTAGTCACTTTTTATTCCTACATTCCCTCTCTATACTCCCTACCAGATGCCCCCTCTCCAGTAGGTTTGCTTACTGTTTGAAGATGGAACTATGAGGGTTCTTTGACTGGTCTGTCTTCCCTGGCAGTATCTGCCACCTGAAAGACCAGAGCAATGCCATTCCACCAGACCACCTGGTAGCCCAGGGACAAGAAAGAACTAAAGATGGTGCAGACAGACTTCCTTCTTATACCACAAGTGCCTGGACATTTAGGTAAGAGGGTGTTCATGCAGTCAAGAGAGGGGTGGGTGGAAAGCACTGGCAGTCCCAAGACTTAGCACCACTAGAACAGAAAACAATATGAAGAACACAGGATCATAGGAGTTTATTAGGCTAATGGCCCTGGGGTCCTTGCAAGCGTAGCTAAGAGTTTATCTCCAAAAAGAAACCTCAGTCAGCACCTGTCGCCCCTGTCAATGAGGGACACAGATGGAACCCTTGGGACAAATTTGTGGTTTCCCATCCACTCATCAAGGCTGCACTTGAAGAGGGTCAACAGAGCACTCTGTCTGACATGTCCGCCAAATCATTCACTAATGCACTGTATTAAATGCATGGAACTAGCCATACCCAACAGAACCAAGACGATCTCCTCCAAAAAAAGGAAGCCAATCTGGTGGTCCCCTGCCATTAACAAACTCTACAATAGAAGGAAGAAACTGTTGCAGAAAAAGGTGAAGTCCCAAGACTGGAAAAACTCCATAATTAGCCTCAACAAAAAGTTGAGATCCCTCATCAAAACCTCTAAAGCTAGCTATGAAGGCAGAAAAATTGTGTGGCCCTAGAATTTAATTTCTGGGATTGTGGAGATGGAGCCCCCCCCCCCCAAAAAAAAAGCTGTTTTGTTTTATGTTTGCAAATGTAGCATTAACAATGTTCATATGTCTGTTATGTACCTGGAGCTTTTCTCCCCGGGCCTCCGCTGAAAATGGACATGTATCCAGTCGGACTCTCCCGGTTAACAAATGTAAAATAAAATAAATAAATAAATAAATAATTGTGGCAGACACTAAAAACAACCACAAAGCCTTCTACAGTTATATCAAGAATCTCCATGGCAATACCCAGATTTGCTGTCTAAGTTACTGCACAATGGTACCTCCTATACTGCGTCAACAGATATTGCCAACATATTGGCCGACAGATTCAGTGCCAACTTCACCCCTCTCTCACCCCCTAAAGGATCAATAACAATACCAGAAGAATGCCAGACACTTAGCATTACTGCAGCACAGGTTAAAGCTGCATTGTCCAAGGCCAATAATTTCAGCTTCCATGGGACCGACAATATGCCTGGCTTTGTTCTACATGAACTACAAAGTGAACTGGCACCACACCTGTGTGTCCTATTCATTAACAGCCTCACCTCAGGCTTTGCCCCTACAGAATGGCGCACTGCTACAGTCATCTCTCTCCAGAAAGGGGGAGCAACTACAGACCCTGGGAATTATCGCTCAATTAGCCTGACGAGTCTGATATGTAAAGCTATGGAGCACATCATCATGGACCTCATTAACAAGGATATAGGGAATCTCCAAACTCTGGATCCCATCCGATTTGGTTTTGTGAAGGGTAGATCATGCCTGCTCAAGCTGGTTGACTTCTTTGAATCAGTTACCAGAGCTGTGGATGAGGGCAAAGAAGTTCATACAGTCTACCTCGAACTGGCCAAGGCCTTTGATACCATTCCTCACTCAGGAATCATTGACAGACTCACCAAACTAGGCATCAACCCTTATATCACTAGGTGGGTTGCAAAATGGCTCACAGATAGAACCCACAGTGTGAAAGTATCAGACTACAAGTCAGACTGCCGACCATTCACGAGTGGAGTCTCACAGAGATCAGCCCTGGGTCCTCTCCTGTTTGGCCTCTATTTCTCAGAAGTCAAGGCCAACACGGAGGGACTCTGGCTGACCAAGTTTGCCGACGATTGCAAGCTGGGAGCCATTATTAACACCCCAAGTGATGTAGACATTCTACAGAAAGGCCTCACCGAGACTAACGACTGGTGTTGAAACCACGGCCTTAAGCTTTAATGCCAAAAAATGCGTCGTCATTCCCTTTGGGAAAAATTCAGTTCCTACTAATTACCACATTGATGGTAGCCCACTGAAAACTGAAGGTGTTATAAGAGATCTGGGGATACAGGTTGACAGCACCCTCTCCTTCGACCACAACTGTGGTCAGAAAGTCTTTCAATGTGGTACATCTTATTACCAAGGGTTTTGCATCCAGGAAGAAAGAGGTCATCATCTCTCTCTACTCTTCCCTCATTAGACCAATCATCGAGTATAATGCCCCATTTGTCGTGTACCTCACTAAACACCTGCAACAGCTGGAAAGGCCACAAAAGTACCTCACAAAGAGGATCCTAGACCTTAAACACATGCCCTACATGGACAGACTCAAAAACCTCCAGCTATTCCCTGTCTCTTATCATCTATTAAGAGGCGATCTCCGTTTGACTTACAAAGCCATGTCTGACCCAGCTCTGTTAGAAATGTTACATCTAAAGAAATCCTAATCCCTCCACACCACACGCTCCAGGGACCTCAACCTCGTTACCACAATCAACAGAACATGCTGGAGGGACAGGTTCATAACCCAGAGACTGCCCATGCCCTGGAACAGACTTCTCTTACATGTCAAGCAGGGCACCTCACTGGCCTTTTTCAAGAGAAATCTTGATGAATGGATGGAAAATAGAAAGTTCACCCCAGGGATCACTCCAGTGGCTCTACTTGATAGAGGCACCAGGAACTAATGGAGGCATGATGCCAGGGCACTTCTATGGGCTAGGCTTGTAAAGGCTCCAGAGTTGGTGGCCTAGTACACACCTATGAACCTATGTATGGGGAGTCTATTCCAGAGACGGGGCAGCTTCTGGGAGACAAACCTGTCTCCAGCAGGTTTTGTTGATGTCGCATATTAGATTTAGGCCTTTCAAGCGGGTAACGCGTGAGGAGCTAAACTTATGGATATGGAGCATCACTAGTAGGGCAGGGTCTAATCTTGCCTTGTAGGTGAGACACAGATCACCTCTGAGTGATCTGCATGATACCGAGTAGAAAGATAGTGATTTGAGCCTGTTCACATAGGACAGGTGTTCAAAGCCATGGATTCTCTTTATGAGGAATTTCTGTCGCCCTTCCAGTTGGTGCAGCTGTTTGGAGAGGTGCATACCAAACAGGGCACTACACTCAATTGTTGGCCTAATGAGAGAGGAGTACAGAGAGGTAATAACCTCTTTCTTTCCTGAATGCAATCCCTTTACTTCTGAGATGAACCAAGTAAAAGGCTTTTCTGACCACTGCCACTACATGATGGTCGAATGTGAGATTGTTGTCAACCTGAGTACCCAGGTCTCTCACCACAGGTTGCCATTGATGTGGTAATCAGTAAGGGCCATATTTTTGCCAAATGGTATGATAATACATTTTTTTGTGTTTAACTTAAAGCCATGACTTTGGCACCAGTCATTTGCTGCTGTGAGACCTTCTTGCAGTATGTTAACATCATTTGGGGAGTCAATGACAGCACCCATCTTACAGTCATCTGCAAACGTGGTCAGCCACAGGCCTTTTATCTTTGCCTGCACCTCTGAGAAGTAGATGCCAAACAGTAGGGTTCCCAGAACAGATCCCTGGGGAACACCACCAGTGACAGGTCTGCTGTCAGAGGTGGAGGCACCTATTTTGACTTTGTGGGTCCTATTGGTGAGCCAGCTGGCCACCCACCTCATCAGATAGGGATTTACTCCAAGTTGTGTTTGCTTTTCAATGATGCCAGAGTGGGGGATTGTGTCAAAGGCCTTGACCCAGTCAAGGTAAACTGTATGTATGACTTTCCCTCATCCAGGGCCTTGGTGACAGTCTCAAAGAAGTTAACCAAGTTCAACAGGCAATATCTGCCTTTGACAAATCCAAACTGGGTGGGGCCAAGTGCTTGGAGATTGCCCAAGTCCTTATTTATGAGATCCATAATAATGCATCCCATGGCTTTACAGATCAGACTTGTTAAGCTAATAGGGCAACAGTTTCCAGGGTCAGTAGTGGCACCACCTTTGTGCAAGGGGATGACAATAGCAGTTCTCCACTCTGCTGGAATGAAGCCTTTACTTAGGCTGTGGTTGAATTGGGTGCTCAATGGTGAAGCTAGTTCTTGCTGGAGATGGTGTAGAATACAGCCTGGGATACTATCAGGTCCCATGGAAGCTGTGTTCTTTGCCTTGGATTGGGCTTTTAACACTTGATCTATGGAGATGTGAGGTGCAGGAAAAGTATCGGGGATGTTGAATGGAGCTTTGGGGGGATAGGGGGATGAAGTTTGAGCTGAACCTATCTGCTAGCAGGTGGGCTAAGTCAATAGGATCAGTGTAAGTAGTACCGTTAAGCACTAATTCGGAACAAATCTGGGCTTTGCCATGGAGGTTCCTGATGTAACCAAAGAAGGCTTTGTGGTTTCCCTTTATTTCGGAGGTTAGTTTTAATTCATAATTGGCTTTGGAGGTTTTCACTAGTGATCTAATTTGCTTGTTATTAAGTCGTATACTTCCCAGAACTATAGACCTTTGTAACTTCTAGGATGTATGCTATAAAAATCAGTACTGCTCAGCATATAAACACATTTCTTAAACTGCCACACATCCTCCACATTTCCGTCATACACATTCACAGCCCCTTCTCTCCAGTTCTGAAGGTCAAAAGAAAAGCAGAAAAAAAAAACAGAAGATGAGAGGAGTCAAAAGAGATAAAGTAAAAAGTATGGAGGATGGAGAGAAGGTATGTTATTAAAGATGTCATTTTTCTCACAGAACGAAAAGTTACGTATTTAGCAAAATGTTCTCAACAGTATGACTAATGCCTTTAGCCAGCTCAAATGCTCTGGAAAAGACCTTCTTCTCTAGATATTAAAGTATGCCATTCTCAGGTGGAATCAAGAGGGCTGGGTGAAGTGGGTGAGTATGCTGACAAGAATGGGTGTTGTTCATCCAAATCTAACATTACAATAAGCACACAACATTCCCATCTGGTATGAGAAAGTTCATCATTATAAATAGTACGACATTGTCAAGCTTATCCTGCTTTGTGGTCACCTTCAAGGGATTATACTAATCACCTGCGAACCTAGTAATTGTGGCCTGAAGGGAAGAACAAGAGCGAGATGTCACATTCAGCTTATAATGCTTGAAGCCCATGTAGCCGTTGCACAATTATCATTTAACGATGCTTTTTTTATTCAAAAACGCCCAAGATGTGCCAGGTTCTGTGGTGCAGAAGAATAAAGCTCTGAGTATGAAATGGAAAACTCAGATTTGAATAGTGATATAGAGGACAGAAGAAACAGGTGATGAAGTAGCAGAGAGCAACTTTGCTGGCTCAGTCACCTTGGCAAAGGAATGAGGTGCTATCTAGTCAGCTAAGTGCTCCCATGCAAGCAGAAACTTGCACAATACCAATGGCTACACTTCTGAGAATGTGGGATTGGTGATCTCAAGCCAGTGACAGTATCATTCGGCAGTGAGTGAGTCTGTGTGTATAAATGTGTGTGTGTGTGTGTGTGTGTGTGTGTGTGTGTGTGTGTGTGTGTGTGTGTGTGTGTGTGTGTGTGTGTGTGTGTGCGAGCAAGAGAGAGAGAGAAAGAGGACACACACAAACTTAAGAGGAGGCCATAGAACAACATGCAATGATGTGGTCTTATGTCAGCCACAAGGGGATGGGGGTTAGGGACATATTAGAATGCTCCCAATAGCCAGGTTCATGAATGAAAGAGGATGCAAAGAAAAGAGTGGTGTCATTTAAGTTCCAGTATAGCCTGTTGACAAAATGTCCCTTTCTGAAAATAAGGAAAGTCCCAAGTTGAGAAGAATTAAAGCCAGGCTATCAGGTTACAGTGATAAGGCCACTCTCCTCTGGCATCCAGAGTCAGGGACAGAAACTCCTCCGTAACTACCCGATGGAATTCTCCTCTAGTTGACTCTGGCTTGGTGCAGGCAGGCCCAACTGCATCAATGGGATTGAGGCTAACAGCTTGTGGGCTTTAAGGCTGGCAAGCACAGATGGGAAAAAGCATATGAGAGGCAGTCACTGCTTTAGAGTTGACACAAGATAGAATGGTAACAACTGTAAATGGTAATGGATGGCTCCAATCAGGGAGCGTAGACACCTCATGGACTTCTTGGCATTACTTAAATGGAGACACGTCTTGGAGATCCAAAGAACACATTCAGTCTCCTTCTGAAAGGTGGGGAAGGAGGGGCAGCACTATGACTATCTGAAAGGTTTCTGTGGATATATGCTCATTTGAAAACTCCAAGTCCAATATGAGCCTGAGATCCTCTGTCTGTGCACCAAGAACATGGAGTTGTAACCGAATCCTTTCTGGCCTGGTAAAATCTTTTGGATATGCCTTCCTTACCAAGAAGAACCTAGATTAATAACCTAATCCTTTCTGTTCTGGTAGATTATTTTGGATATTTCTTGTTTATGAAGTTCATTATTTCTTTTCCTGAAATACTCTTTCAATGGGATGGGGCATCTGGTAAGGGAAGACAGTAGATCTGAGGACGGTTGTGGAAATGAATTATATAGCCTTAGGATATTACAGCACTTATCCATTTTCCTTGCATGAGTGCTAGCCATGTCTGCAAGTAAAGTGAGAAACATCCCTTGCCCCCTAAAAAGTGGGACTTACAGGTAAAGTCTTAGTGCTCTTCTGCTGCTGTCTGCACCAGGAGGAGGACTGCAGTACCCCTCATGTTACCAACTACTTCTGTATTTGTACTGGCAATCATTCCAAAGGCTACCATGGCACTTGGTTTCTTAAGGACCTCTGGCTGTTTTGTTGCTGCTGACCATGCTGAAATCAGAAGTGATGTGGGCTCCACTGTGTGCTAATAAAAGTGTTCAGTAGACTTTAAAATTTATGACCACTAGTGGAAAGGGTCTTTCCTTTTCCATCTATATTCTCCAGATAAGCTTTAACTTTTGGGCTAGAGAGAGCAAACTTAAAGGAGGAATTGGCAAAGGCTGCCTTCTTATCCTAGTAAAGTCAATCGGGTGCAGGAAGACATGGTAACATCAAGCAATACCAGCACCTCTGGCCTAAGCCACGCAAGAGCTGAACTATAAGCAAGTCAGATGGTAAGGTTAGCTGCCAAGTACGATTGTATTTTAAGTGCAACTAACACTAGGTAAGACAGCAATCCAAATTGTGGCTTGCTACAGATCCCCCACCATACCCAAAGATTCTCACTACACCTTTCTAAACATACTGGAAAATATTAAGATAGAACCAAACACCCTAATACTGGGTGATTTTTAACTACCCTGCCATTAACTGGGAAAACTACTCATGTCCCAACACCTTTGCGCAATGGTTCTTGGAATTCATAAATTCCAACACCCTGGATCAACTAATCCATAGTCCCACCAGGGGCTCCAATATCCTAGACCTGGTCATTACCAACATGGGAAATCAATGCTCCATACCTATGGTCACCCTCTCGTTAGTCAGGTCTGACCATAAGCTAATCACCCTTAACATCCACATCCCACCCCCACCCCCCAGTAAAGAAACCACCATAAAAAACTTCTCCAAAGCCAACTTCATGCTACTCAAGTCAGAAGTGACAAACTTCATGACACCCATGCAGACGGGAACTGAAAGTTCAACTGCTGAATCCTACACTAAGACACTGTACGAGCACATCCACTCATGCATGAATCATGCCATCCCAAATAGAACCAAAATGCTCTCATCCAAAAAAAGGAAGCCAATCTGGTGGTCCCCTGCCATAAACAAACTTTACAACAAAATGAAGAAACTTTTGCAGAAAGGAGGAAAATCCCAGGATGCAAAAAACTCCCTTACTAGCCTCAGTAAGAAACTGAGATGCCTCATAAAATCCTCCAAAGCTAGTTACGAAAATAAAATTGTCAAAGATTCCAAAGACAACCACAAAGCATTCTATAACTATGTCAAGAATCTAAATGGCAATGCTCAGATCTGCTCTGAGCTAAAACAGAATGGCATTAAATATACTGATCCGAAAGATATTGCCAATATCCTGGCAGATCGATTCAGTGCCAACTTCACCCCCTCTCACCCCCTAAATGGCCCATCTCAATACCGGAAGATTGCCAGATTCCAGTAATAACGGCCACACAGGTACAAAACGCACTCTCTAAAGCCAAGAATACAGCATCCATGGGACCAGATGACATCCCGGGCTGTGTACTACATGAACTACAATATGAACTGGCACCTCACCTAAGTGTCATGTTTAATCATAGCCTCACCTCAGGTTTCGTGCCCACTGAGTGGCGCAGAGCTACAGTTATCCCAATCCACAGGGGGGGGGGATCCACCTTGGATCCTGGAAACTACTGTCCCATCAGTCTGACAAGCCTTATCTGCAAGGCCATGGAGCGTATTATCATGGAACTTATAAACAAAGACATTGGCAACCTTCAAACACTGGACCCCACCCAGTTTGGGTTTGTGAAGGGCCGATCTTGTCTCCTGAACCTGATTGACTTCTTTGAATCAGTCTCCAGAGCCATGGACAAGGGTAAGGTGGTCCACACAGCCTATCTAGACCTTGCCAAGGCCTTTGACACCATCCCCCACTCTGGAATCATAGATAAACTTACTAAGTTGGGCATTAATCCCTATATCACCCAATGGGTTGCTAAATGGCTTACTGATAGAACCCACACTGTAAAAGTAGCCGACTCCAAATCCAGCTCCAGACAAGTGACAAGTGGAGTATCTCAGGGTTCAGTCCTGGGGCCACTCTTGTTTGGCATCTACTTCTCTGAAGTACAGGTCAACACTAAGGGACTCTGGCTAACAAAGTTTGCAGATGACTGCAAACTGGGAGCAGTTACTGAATCCCCAAATGATGTGGATACTCTACAAAAGGGCCTTACAGAAACAGATGCTTGGTGCCAGAGCCATGGGCTCAAGCTCAATGCCAAGAAATGTATTGTTATCCCCTTTGGGAAAAAACATGTATCCATGAATTACCATATAGGTGGCAGTACACTAAACACAGAAAGTGTGATAAGAGACTTAGGGACACAGGTGGACAGTGGTCTCACCTTCGATAACCACATCGCCACAACAGTCAGGAAATCCTTCTATGTGGCACACCTCATCACGAAGGGCTTTTCATCCAGAAAAAGGAGGTCATTGTCCCACTGTACTCATCCCTCATTAGACCCATTATAGAATACAACGCCCCATTTGGTATGTACCTCTCAAGACATCTGCAACAACTGGAAAGGCCTCGGAAATACCTCACTAAAAGAATCACAGGCCTAAAGCAGATGCCCTACGCTGACCGCCTTAAAAAACTCCAGCTATACTCTGTCGCATATCATCTACTCAGAAGCGATCTCTGCTTAACATACAAGGCCATGTCAAACCCAGAGCTGTTGGACATGCTATACTTAAAGAAATCCCAATCCCTCAGAGCTACACACTCCAGGGATCTAAACCTTCTCATCACAATAAACAAAACATGCTGGAGGGATAGGTTCCTGACCCAGAGACTCCCCAGACTCTGGAATAGATTGCCCATACATGTCAAGCAGAGTGCCTCTTTGGACCTCTTCAAGAGGAACCTTGACGATTGGATGGGAGAAAGGAAATTCACCCCAGGGATCACGTCAGTCGCCCTGCTAGACAGGGGTCCAGGAAAGTAAATAATGTGGGAAGAAATAGCCAGGGAATTGTTATGGCTAGGCTTGTATAGGCCCTAGGGCTGATAGCCCAGTACCAACCTATGAACCTATGATAAAGTGCCCACCAGCAACTCTTCCCTTGATTTGCTCCTTCTGTTGGCAAGCTCCCCCCGGAATTTTAACATATGAAGGAAAAGGTTTGATTTCTCTTCCTTTTTTAATCCACTTTTTTTTAAGGTTCAGAATCCATTTTGCAGCACAGCCTTCCATCCTGAGCCACTCTTTAAAAAAGACTACAAGCATAGAAAGCCTTTTGCAGGATCTTTTGTGGAGAGATTGTGGAGTAATATCTCATCAATTTGAATACCTCCCCAGACTTAGGGTTAATGGGGGGATGGGGGAACATACACCCTCTTCATCCTACATATTAGGGATGGATGACTCTGGGAGTAGCATCTACATGCTTCCTGTTGCACTTACACTTCTTACTAGCACTCACAGTTGGCAGGTCTGAGAATGCAGTAGAACAGCAGCTGGTCAAAATATCTGAGAATACCCATGCAAAAGGCTCCCAAGCCCCTCTGACCTACTGACTGAAAAGTTAGATAAACTATGATCTAGGTAAGAAAGTATTTTGTGGAAGAGACCAGTAATGGTACCATCTACAAGACTGGCATATATAGTATGGTCTGCATCAAGTTGACACTAAAGCAGCACTGAAGGTAGAGGGCATCGATCATGGCAGCAAAATACTTTAGCATAATAAGATCAACACTAACATCAATAGAACTGGAGTTGAACCTGGCCTCGATGATTTGACCTTTGACAGTTGGACTGGCAAGTCTACTGACCCGAAGCATGACATTAAGGGATTCAACCCTAAAGACCTGAAAGCTAATCCAGTCAAGATCAGAATCTAAAGAAACACAACTGGTGCCAAACATAACCATAAAAGGCCAATTCTGGACCCAAAGTCTAAAAGAAACGGACACATATACAACAATGGCAAAGTCAACATTAAAGTAGTCAACCTCAAAGACTGTAATCCCAATAACTGCAAATTTGTTGACATCAGCTGTGGCCTCAAAGACAGTATCAAAGACTGGTGGCTCAACTTTGGACTTCTAGGAACTGTTGGTGGAATGGGGGCCAGTGTGGAAAACTAGAAAGATTTAGTAAAAAAATAAATAAATAACAGGCACTGCAAAAGTGACTATCTTCTCCAAGACCAGAGGAGAAATAGACAACATGCATTCTTTGCTGGACTCCCACAGACACCTCCATCAGCCTTAACAGTCAATCTCTGCTGGAGGAATACAAAAGTATCTAAAAGGTTTTGCGGTTAATGGTCTTTAGCCTATAACATACTGTTAACACATTTATCGAACTGTCACTTAAAACATAGACAAACATGCTTATATAAAAGAAAATCAATCATACTAACATGCTCCTAGTGACAAACATTATATATCATATCCTTTTTTTGCACAACTATCATCAATCCAACATTACATAAATTGCTCAATTCCTACCATCCCTTACATCTCACTTCTCCTCCAAAACATCATTTGGCATGTATTGTTCCCACAATTTCCATTTTTGTATGTAATTTGCTCCTACCATTTTCTTTAAAGAACCCACTTCCAGTTATTTTATCTCTATTACAATACTCAGTACTTCAAATACAATTAGTTTAGACTTTCATTTCCATTTTCTCATAATTGTTTTTTTGGCAGTCACCAGAATTAAATTTAGCAAGGCCTTATTATGTCTAGGCAATTCAGATAATGTACCCCAGCTCAAAAAAATAATTTCCTTAGTTAAACCCATTGTTCACCCAATATTTCTAGCAGAGTACTCTCAAGGGAATTTTTGAAGTATGTCAATTCATCACACTCCAAAAAAAAAGAAGTTATGTACTCACCATAACGTTCGATGTATGTAGTCCATCTCGCCTCACATTCTTACCCGTGGGTTAGGAGCCGAACCTCGGCTCCGACTCGGCCATACTCTAGCTCGAAGTCTTCAATTGGCTCGTGGTTAAGAGGTATCCCATGCTGCACTGCTCCCTATTCCCAGATCTTGTTTGCTGCAAGCTCAGGCAATCACACCCCACACACACAACACATAGAGAGGAAGAATCAGCCCAACAACAAAAGGAGTACTGAAACCAAGACTAACCTCTAGGCCCCTCCAGGAGGGGGAAGGTGGGAGGGTAAGTAAGAATGTGAGGCGAGATGGACTACACACATTGAACGTTATGGTGAGTACATAACTTCTTGATGTTATGTAGTCCAATCTCACCTACTTTCTTACCCATGGGACAGTGTCCCCAGCACCTGAACCTTGGGCGGCTCAGTGGAAAATACTCCTGAGCTCTGTGGAACCAAAGGAAGACCTGCCTCTGGATATCAAATCCAATTTGTAGTGACTGATAAAGGTGTGAGGAGATGCCCATGTAGCCGCAGCACAAATATTATCCATAGACATTCTGGCCTGAAATGACGTAGAAGTAGACATTGATCGTGTAGAATGACCCTTCACCTTAAAAGGTAATTCCTTACCACTTGAGGCATAAATGAAGGAAATACAACTAGAGATCCATCTGGATAAGGTTACTTTAGAGACAGGAGACCCAAGTATATTGTCTGAAAACAAGTCAAATAGATCTGATTTCCTAAGATCCTTCATTCTATGTAAATAGAAACGCAATTGTCTATGAACATCTAGCTGGTGGAATTTGAATTCTGCCTTATTAGAAAATTCTGGAAAAAACACAGGCAGCTCAATAGAATGGTTGAGGTTAATAACCGAAGCAACCTTTGGCATAAAGGAAGGATTTGGTCCGAGGGAAACCCTATCCCTGTGAAATACCAAGTAAGGAGGTCTAACTGACAAAGCTTGGAGCTCATAGACTCGCCTAGCTGAAGTGATGGCTACCAAAAGATAGTCTTCCATGACAAATATTTCAAGTCACAAGTAGCTGCAGGCTCATAGGGAGATGAAGTGAGACACTGTAGCATAAAATTGAAGTCCCATGGCATTACAGGATCAAAGACTGGGGACCGAAGCATCATAGTGCCCTTTAAAAATGCCTTACAAAGTCTATGCACCATTAGACTGGGTTCATTAGCGACATGAAAGGTGGAGATAGCTGCTAACTGAACTTTAAAGGTTGCAGCAGCTGACCCGACTGAAAAGCATGGAGAGAAATTCGAGAACTGATGAAAATGGTGCAGTGTAAGGGTCAATCTGCCTTTCATGAGCCCAGATGGAGAATCTTTTCCATTTACTGGAATAAATCTTCCTAGTCAAAGGCTTATGGGAAGAAGGCAGAATATGAACTACTTCCGGAGAAAAATGATGAAGCCTGACTAGTGATGGAACTGGAGTAGCCAAGCTGTCAACCGGAGGGTCTGAAAAGAGGGATGGAACTGCCCTGACATATGAGTCAATAGGTCTGGCTGTGGGTCCAGAATCCAGGGGTCGTCCATGAGATAGGGATGGAGAAAGGGGAACCAAATTTCACGAGGCCAGTGTGGAGCAATCAGAATCATTCTGCTTCCCAAGAATTGTGCTTTCTGAATAACCTTTGCTATAAGAGGAACAGGTTGGAAGGCATAAAGTAGACTGGAGGGCCAATCATGATCTAGAGCATCCCTGGGTGTCTCTTCCTGAGGGGGGATGAGGGTGAAGTAGCTGCTGCACTTGGCATTGAGGGGACTGGCAAATAGATCGCAGCAAGGCTGACCCCATCTGCGGAAAATCTGCTACGCAACCTGCTTGTTCAGGGACCACTTGTGAGGCATCAGAATAGCTCTGCTCAACCTGTCGGCAATCACGTTGGACTTCCCCGGAATATGCGTTGCCACAAGAAAGCGTTGGGAAGACACTGCCCACTGCCACACTCGAACAGCCTCTCTGCAAAGGGGATATGACTTGGTTCCCCCCTGTTTGTTCAGATACCATACCAGTGACATGTTGTCTGAGTGGATTGCAATCGTCCCGAGAAGAAGAAAGCTCTGGAGTGCTTGCAATGCTAATAGCACTGCTCTCATCTCCAAATGTATCTCGTGCTGTGCCTTGGACTGTCCTGCTGAGATAATGCCCCCCCCCCCCAATCTGGGAGGCATTGTGGTCGCCGTGGCAATTGGAGGAGGTGGAACGAAAGGCTTTCCCACATTGAGATTGCTGGTCTGAAGCCACCAGTGTAGATCCTGCTTGCACTTGTCTGTAATCATAATAAGATGGGAAAGCTGAAGGTGTTGTAGGGACCACTGAGCAAAGAGCAGCGACTGAAGGAGCCTCATGTGTAGTCTTGCAAGAGGGGCTAGCATAACTGTGGCAGCCATTGTCCCTAACAATTTGAGAACTATTTTTGCCTTTACCTTTTTCAGTGGAAGAAACGCGTAGACCTGTTGTTGCAAAACCTGAATTCTTTCTTGTGGTAAGAAATCCCTCATGAGCACGGTGTCTAACTCAACGCCTATAAAGGTGACACGCTGTGAGGGCAACAAGGCAGACTTTTCCCAGTTTAGTGTGATACCTAGTCATTGACACAGTGCAATGGTGGCGTCCCTGGTCTATAGTAGTAGATGCCTGGTGGTGGCAGACAGGAGCCAGTCGTCTAGGTACGGAAACACTTGGAATCCCTGATGTCTCAAGTGAGCTGTCACCACTGCCATACATTTGGTGAACACCCTGGGGGCTGTGGTGAGACCAAAGGGCAAGGGCTCGAAACTGAAAATGACTGGCTCCCAGCCGGAAGCATAAATGACTTCTGGATGCCCTGTCCATCTTTATATGGTAGTAAGCATCCTTGAGGTTGATGGAGCACATCCACACTTCTTTCACCAACAATGGGAGAATAGACTGTAAAGTGACCATTCGGAACTTGCACTTTTTTTACATGGAGGTTCAAGCGGCTGAGATCCAAGATGGGTCTCAGGTCCCCTGTTCTTTTTGGCAACAAAAAGAATCTTGAGTAAGTCCCTAATCCGAGCTGGTCTGAGGGGACATGCTGGATGGCTCCTTTTACTAGCAGCTTTTGAACTTCTGAAGCTGCGGAATCCCTTTGACTGGGTGGAGCATCTGGGATTCTCTTGGTTGGCGGGGGATGAGAAGAGAAGGGAATATGATATCCTCCGGAAATTATCTTTAATACCCACTCGTCCTGGGTGATGCCTTGCCAGGCTTCTGGGTATAGCGAAATGCAATCCCCGACTGGCTCTGGAGAAGCACAGTTGGGCCTCCCATCAGGAGCGCTGGTAGGAGAAACCGCAAGAGGAATCGTGGTCCCCCTGGTTACGCGGGCCTCCTCTGCCTCTAGGGTGGCATCTACCTGAGTTACCACCCCCTCCCCTGCCTCTGGAGGGGGAATCACTTTGTGTGTCTTGAAAAAACCTCTGCGGCTTTCTGAACCACATTTTCCCACCCTTCTGGCCCTTGGGATAAGGTCTAGAAGGCATGGAAAAACAGACTCCCACGGCAGACAGGGTTTTTCCTTCCTGCTTGCACCTAGTGACAGTATCCTACACCTTGGTTCCAAACAACGATGAACCGTCAAATGGGGCATTGGTGAACGTAAACTTGAAGGTCTCCGCAAACTTACACAGGCGCAATCAGGAGTGCCACCTAAGCAAGACTCCTGAACTCGCTGCTCTACTCGCTCCATCGGCTGCATGCAAGATCAGCCTCATGGAGGAGTTAGTAATGGAATTTAGGGTAGACATCTGGGCATTGACCTTCTGAGCCATTGCATCGGTAACGTTACCCTGCAGAGACTCTCCAAGCTCTTTTAGGAGATCTCTTTGGAGCCTTGTAAAATGTGACAAATAATTCAGCGACCACAGAGTAAAGGCCGCTGAAGAAAACATACACTCTTTTTTTGGGGGGCTCCTCAGGCAAACACTCTGTGGAGAGCTCAGAAAGTTGGGCACCACCCATGGAGGTATCCTGAGGCCTTGGGTCTCCACAGTCCAAGGACAGAGGGTGATAAGAAACTGATACCCATGCTGGAGGGGGTAGAGTGTCGGTGCCATCAGACGCAGCTGACGACTTGGCCAGCATGCTCCGCATGACCTCGAAAGCTGATCCCCCGGTTCCAAAGAACGACCAACCGTGGAAGCCCTCAGAGCCGAAGGGAGAAGGTCTGAAGCCGAGGCAGGGCCCAAGCTCACCCGTGCCGAAGCACAGAGCGGGAGGCTCAGAGCCGAAGATCGACCCGAGACCTCTCCCTCAGGTCCGACCAAGGAACTATGAGCCCTGGACCCCGCAGACGGAGCCAACGGGGTCGGAGCGGAGATCGGAACCGAGATACCAGGACGGGCTACTGGAGCCGATGCAAAGGTATCAGACGGAACCGACAACTCTAGCTCTGAAGGCCGAGAAAGGCTCGGAAGAGGAACATATGAGGATGGATGGGTGACAGGCTCTGGGGCCAATTGGGCTAGAGCCGAAAACAATTTGGCCAACACCAGTGATTGGAGCAGTCTCTGTACCACTCTATCCACATCATCGTCCGAGAGAGTCCTGGAGGACCTAGAAGATAAGGTCGGAGATCTGGCCCTCCCTACAGAAGGAGACTTACGAGAAGGAGTAACCGGTCTAGAAACTGGAGACCGGCTCCGAACAAGTATCTCCGTCACCGGCTCCGAGAGACTGGGAGCCGATGTTGACAGTCAATTCACCCACTTCCTTCGACCTTGAAGCCAATGGAGCCGTGGTAGCTGAAGCAGACTTGCCAACTTTCTCTGGCGGCTCCGATAAAACTGATGGAGCCGGAGAGCATTTTTTTGATTTAGAGGTCTTGTCTGCTTTAGAGGGAGAGGACTTAGAACTGGAAGCCCTCTCCAAGTCTTCGAAGGAGGGTTTCAGTATTCCCTTCAGAACACACAGGGAAAACTAGGACACACACAACTAGAAGGGAGGACTAGATCCTCTAACTGAAACAGGCCTAGCCCGTAAAAAGGGAAGAAACACAAACGGGATACCAAGACAAAAAGCCAAACAGGCTATACAAACAGTTTTCTTATCAAAAAACAGGGACTAGCTATGAAAATAGCTTTTGGAGCAACAAACTACTAAAAAGTAGAAGAAAGTTATACTTAGCCACGGCCAAGAGCGAGACCACATCCGAGCTATACGAGCAGCAAACAAGATCTGGGGATAGAGAGCAGTGCAACATGGGATACCTCTTAGCCACGAGCCAAATGAAGACTTTGAGCTAGATTATGGCTGAGTCGGAGCAGAGGTTCGGTTCTGAACCCATGGGTAAGAATGTAGGCGAGATTGGACTACATAACATCATATGTTCCCAGTTACCTCTTTCTTTCCCATCACACCTCAAACATTTGCCATCTAGCTGAGGAAAAATTCTCTGGAGTCTGCTTGGGGTATAAAAATACCTAAGCAAAGGCATCCAAGCAAAAATCCTCATCCTCCTATTGTTTCCTTGTGAATTGCTTATCCAGACTCTCTTTCCAATCTTTTCTAACTTTCTCTGATTGAAATCCTATAGGTATTGTAGACTATTTTATATGCCCTACTAATTACCTCTTTTTTAATGGCAGCTTCTGTTCTAGATTCAACAAAAAATTCTACAGAGTAGGTCTTTCACTCAGGAGTCCCCTATCCCTTTCCCTTTGCCTATACCCTGATATCAATCCCTGGTAGGGAAAGCAGTCTCTAGCCAGCAGTGCAAATGTCTTCTTGTCCTCTTCCCTTTCTATTACCTTTTGCTCCCAATACCTTGGCTCCTTTGTCACTTTTATCCAGCAAATTCTTGCCAACTTTTGCCTACTCTCTATACATCTAACTGCAGTCATCCCTATCTGCAAAATCGCTTTTCTCCGTTTTCATGTTGGCATAGTTCTTAGAATACTTTCTGCTATTTCATGAATATAATATTCTGTATGCTTATTAATCTCCTTAATGACCTCCATCCAAAATCTCATGCTGACCTTATTTCTTGTATTTCCCATTTCATCATCATCCCTTTCCACTTTGAATTACAGCTTTCTGCTTGTGTTATGTATACGAGCCTTATTTGTGCAGCTCTAAAATATCCCTTCATATCAGGTAATTCTAAACCACCTTGCTCCAGTGGAAAGACCAACTTATCCCACTTGATCCTTGCCCTCTTCCCCTACCAGATAAATTCTTTCAACTCTTTATTAATTATTGTCTACACCTTCTACTCTAGTGATAAAAATATGCCTAACCAGTATATAAAACTAAAAGGACTAAAACCTTTTTCATGGCTTGTATCTTACTACCCATACCCATAAACAAGAGCCTTTTCTCTTAATTTCTACTCGTATATCTTTAGCTGCCATAAACAGTCCTTTTTTAATCCATACTCCTAAACACTTCATTTTATTGTGTCCCCATATATATGGGTATTGCTGGACCAATTCCCGAGTGGGTAAATAGTTTACAGCTACAGCGTTTGTTTCATCTTCATTAATTTTACATCCTGAAAAGACTTAAACTGTCTGAAGACATACACAACACTAAGATGTCCTTTTATGTTTTTATCAGCTACAAAACAATACAGTCTGCAAATAAAGCCAACTTTTCTTGATTACCAAACCAATTATATCCTTGAATTCCTGGGGTCTCTTTTTTTGCCAATGGCTCTAAATATAAAGCAAATAGCAAAAGGGAAAGAGGACACTCCTGCCTGGTTCCTATGTTCAGAAACAACTTGCCAGAGAAGAAACCCTCCCACTTTAATTTTTGCCTCTGATCCCTCATAAATCTTCTTAATTTACCTTATTACTGTATCAGAGAATGCAAATGCTTCAATTGCTCTACTCAAAATCCCAGTTTATTCTGTTGAATGCTTTCTCTGCATCAAGACCCACCGACAACAACTGTATTTTCTTATACTCTGCTTTCCTCTGGATCATCATTCTATTAATGTTGTCAAATGTTTGCTTCCCCTCCACAAAACCAGTCGGATCCAAAACTATCAATTTTGGCAACATCATTATTGTAGCTATTATAGACAAACACTTTATAAATAGAAGTTATGTTTTACCATAACGTTCCATGTTAGTTGTCTTCTTCTCGCCTTCTTTCTTGCTGGATGGGTTCGGAGCCGACCTCGCCTCCGACTCGGCCACTCTAAAAGCTCGAGAGTTGGTTCCACCGGCTCGAGGCTCCCCTTATATCCCACAATGCTAGGCGGTATTACCTCAGATCTCGTTTGTAAGCTAGGCCCAGCCAATAATAAATCCAGAACTACTGGAAATGGGAAAACCCACCTCTATAAAAAAGAAGGGAAAAAGGAGACCTGAAACCTGATGAAGGAATATATGCACAGGGTAGCATATACCTATATACAATAGAGGTGGTAGAAAGAGAGGTCACAATCAAACTCCTCTAGGTCTGTCCAGGCTAGGGGGAAGGAGGGTGGGACGCAAGAAAGAAGGCGAGAAGAAGACAACTAACATGGAACGTTATGGTAAGAACATAACTTCTATATGTTAAGTTGTCCATCTCGCCTTCATTCTTGCTGGATGGGACCGCGTCCCTAGCACCTTGTCCCGGGTGGCCTATCGGAACAGACTCTTGAGTACAGTGGAACCAAAATTAGCTCTATGTCTAGAAGCTAAATCCAACTTATAATGAGAAATGAAAGTGTGAGGAGTAGCCCATGTAGCTGCTGCACAAATGGTATCAATAGGCAGCCTGTCTTGGAAAGCTATAGAAGTAGCCAAAGCTCTAGTCGAATGGGCCTTTGGTTTGTTAGGCAACTTTTGGTGTCTAATTTCATACACAAAGGAAATCAGGGATGTCAGCCATCTGGAGAGTGATACCTTCGAAACTGAAAGGCCCTTTCTGCCATCTGCATAAGAGACAAACAACTGGTCAGTTTTCCTGATCTGTTTGGTCCTATCCAAATAATAGCTTAATTGACGATGAACATCTAGCCAATGCAATTTTTGTTCAGACCTGTTAGAAAAGTTAGGAAAAAACACAGGGAGGTCAATGTTTTGATTTAGATTTGCCGCAGAGGCTACTTTGGGTAAAAAGGATGGATTGGTCCATAAGGATACCCTATCCTTATGAAACAACAGATATGGTGGTCGACTGCTGAGTGCATGAAGCTCTGAGACCCTTCTAGCTGAAGTAATGGCTACCAGAAAGAGAGTCTTCCAGGATAGCAATTTCATTGAACAGGAAGCTGCAGGTTCAAAAGGGGGAAGAATCAAAGATGTGAGAACTAAATTAAGGTCCCAAGAAGGAGGAGGATTTCTTATAGGAGGTCTAAGAAGAAAAACTCCCTTCAAAAAAGCTTTGCAAAGCTTGTGAGACATGATGGTAGAATCTGAGATGCCCACATGAAAGTTAGATATAGCTGCCAATTGAACTTTAAGAGTAGAAGGAGATGAACCTGCATGGAAAAGTTCAGCTAGAAAATCAAGGACTATTTGGATGGGAGCAGTGAAAGGATCTATGTCCCTTCCTTGAGCCCAATAGGCGAAACGTTTCCACTTACTAAGATAAATCTTCTGAGTGGAAGATTTATGGGAAGCTATCAAAATATCTCGAACAGAGTGAGATATTTGAGGAAGCCTGGCTAAGGTTGGAACTGGAGGAACCAAGCAGTGAGGTTCAGAGAGGGGAGGGAGCGATGTAACTGACCCGACTGATGGATCAAAAGATCTGGAACTAGGTCCAGATGCCAGGGTTGCTCCAACAGAAATTGATGTAGAAAGGGAACCAAACCTGTCGAGGCCAGTAAGGAGCAATGAGGATCAATGAGGCCTTCTGAGCGATAGCTTTCTGTATCACTTGAGAGATTAGTGGGAAGGGGGGAATGCATACAGAAGTCCCCGGGGCCAAACTTGGACTAGAGCGTCTCTGCTGGGCTGGCCTGGTAAGGGGAAGAGGGTGAAATAATCTTTGCACTTGCTGTTTTGGGGAGTAGCAAAAAGGTCGCAGCAAGGCTGACCCCACTTGAGAAAAATTTTCTCCAAGATAGAATCTTTCAGAGACCACTCGTGAGGCATGAGGATAGCTCTGCTCAACTTGTCCGCGATAAGATTGGACTTCCCGGGGATGTGCGTTGCTATCAGAAACCGCTGAGAAGAAATCGCCCATTGCCACAGTCTGAGTGCTTCTCGACATAGGGGGTAGGACCTGGTTCCGCCTTGTTTGTTGATATACCACAATACAGACATGTTGTCCGTCTGAATTGCTATCGTTCCCAAGGGAAGAGAGTCTTGAAAGGCTTGCAACGCTAGAAGCACTGCTCTCATCTCTAGAACATTTATATGCAAGTGGCGTTCGACTGTTTGCCATATGCCCTGGACTGTTCTGCCCTGATAATGCCCCCCCCACCCGATCAGGGAGGCGTCCGTTGTAAGAGTAGCAACCGGAGGGGGAAGGACAAAGGGTCTTCCTAGGAAGAGCTGGGGGGAAGAAATCCACCAAAGAAGATGATTCTTGCATGCTTGCGTAATCACAATGGTGTGGGACATCGGAAGTTGTTGGTACGACCATTGTGTGAAGAGAATCCATTGAAGGATTCTCATGTGAAATCTGGCTAATAGAAGTAGAGGGATAGCAGCCGCCATAATCCACAGTACTTTTAGAACTAATCTGACTTTGACTCTGTTGCTGTGGAAGAGAAGGGAGACCAGTTTGTGTATGTCTGCTATTCTTTGGTCTGTGAGTCTCGCAGACATGTTGACTGTATCTAGATTTGCGCCTATGAAGGTAATAGCACGACAAGGCGACAAAACAGACTTTTCGCAATTTATTGAGATACCTAACTTTTGAAAAATGTGAAAGGTGTAGTTTCTGGCAAGTAGAAGAAGATGCTTGGTAGGAGCTGTGAGGAGCCAGTCGTCTAAGTATGGAAACACCTGGAATCCTTGACGTCTCAGGTGAGAAGCTACCACTGCCATGCATTTGGTAAACACCTGGGGGGCAGTGGTGAGTCCAAAGGGCAGGGCTCTGAATTGAAAGTGACTGGTTCCCAGCCTGAAGCGGAGGAATCTCCTGGAGCGTCTCTTCATTTTTATATGATAGTACGCATCCTGGAGGTCTATAGAGCACATCCAGTTTTCCTTTCCCAATAGGGGTAGGATGGATTGCAGCGTGACCATCCGAAATCTTGTTTTCTTGACAGACTTGTTCAAGATACTGAGAGCCAAAATGGGTCTCCAGTCCCCTGTTTTCTTTGGAACTAAAAAGAACTTGGAGTAGATTCCGGATCCTTGCTGGTCTACTGGCACTGGCTGAATGGCTCTTTTTGCAAGCAACTTTGATATTTCCAACGCTGCTTGATCCCTTTGAGTGGGTGGAACATCTGGAAGGGATTTTTTTGATTGATTTGGAAAGCGAAAGAACGGAATGGAATAGCCTTCGGAAATGATGGATTGTACCCACTTGTCTTGAGTTAGGGATCGCCAGGCTTCTGGGTACAGTGATAATCTTCCCCCGACTGCCTCCGAAGGTGGACAGCCGAGCAACACCTCAGGGATGCTGGAAGGGCTTATCGGAAAAGGTTTCTCGATTGCCCTGGTTCTATGGACCCCCTGCCTCTAGGGCGGCGTCTACCATTATTGTTCCCCCTCTGCCTCTAGAGGGGAACCGACTCTGTCGTCAGGCAAAGTCCCTTGAGATTGTTTGCGGAACCACATCTTTCCACTTTTCTGGCCTTTGGGGTAAGGCCTAGAAGGAGTAGAAAAACGGACTCCGACGGCAGAAAGAGTTTTGCCATCTGTCTCGCACCTTGTCAAGGTTTCTTTCACTTGAGGACCAAAAAGGGACGATCCATCAAACGGGGAATTAGTGAAAGACGTTTTAAAGGGGTCCGCAAAATTGCACAGCCGCATCCAGGCATGACGGCGTAAGGCCACACCTGTCCCTGCGGCCCTGCTCGCTCCATCAGCCGCATATGAAAGAAGGCGCATGGAGGAGTTAGCTATAGAATTTAGGGTAGCCAGCTGAGTGTTCATCTTATCCTGAAAACCCGCAGCTGTAGGATCCTTTAACATCCACTCGCTTCCTTGATCAAGTCTCTTTGAAGACGAGTGAAATGACAGAGGTAGTTCAGCGAACGCATGGCAAAGGTCGCTGACGAAAACATCCGCTTCCCATACCTGTCCATAGACCTAGATTCCTTGTTAGGAGGATGGACAGGCACCGAAGGATCAGCTAGCTCCTTCTTAGTGGCGGCAGCTACCACCATAGCATCCACAGAAACTCCCTTAGTCAGAAATTGCTTATCTGCTGGTGCTGTGATAAACGTTGAAGGTCTCCTGGGGGTAGGGTCCACAGAGTCAGGAGCCGTCCAAGCCTTTTTAGCTACCACCTGCATGAGGGGGTCAAAGGGGGGGGACACCCAGGAGGTGGAAGGGCGAGAGCCAAACGCCTCAAGATACACAGATTCATCCTCCGAAGGGTCAAGGGTTGGCCAATTTCCCCTCTGTTTCAGGATCTCTAGGATGTCTGCAAAGGAGACATCTTCAGAAGGGGAACGGGGGGAACCCTCGGAATCCTCTAAATCCGTGTCAGAGGTGACAGACTCAGGTGAGTCTATGTGCTTCCTCTTGCACTTTCTCTTCCTAGGGGGCTCCCCTGCCAATTCAGGAGAGGCCTCGGAAGAGGATGAGATCCCCACAGGGGATTCTTGAGGAGCTGGCTCTCTGCGGTCTGGGATGAGGGAGTGAGCAGACATAACCTGAGGCACCGAAGAGGGAGGGACGGACGGAGCCGACTGTGGAGTTGAACCGGGTTCCAACACACTCCGCATGACCTCGAATGCACCCCTGTCAGGCAGAGCCAGAGGTCCCCGCTCCGAAAAGCTGAAAACCTCCCTCGGCACCGACAGCGATGGCTCCGAGGCCGATGTCGGAGCCGAACTCACCAGCGCCGAAGCACCGAGAGGGAGAGCGGGGTCGGACAAGGGTCCGATGCCACTCACCCCCTCGGAGCCGACGAGGGAAGTCCGGCACCGAGATTCTTCCAAGGAAGAAATCGGAGCCGACGACGGTGCCGAAGACAATTGTATCGGCTCCGACGCTACCACAGTCTCGGGTCCGAAACGCCCCGGCTCCGAGCTCAAAGGAGTCGGAGGAGGAATATTTTGAGAGATAGGGATAGGCATAGACTGATGAGTCGGGCTCTGAAGCATTTGGGCCAGTGCCTCGGACTTAAGAAGTCGACTCACTACCCTCTGAAGGTCATGGTCAGAAAGCCTCGAAGACCTAGAGGAGTGCGACCTATGGCTCCGCTCAGACAGCAAGGGAGATGCTGGAGCCGAATGAACGGAGCCGAGGGACGGTGACCTTGACCTCTTCCTAGAGGTCGGTTCCGATAGTCTGATCGGAGCCGACTCAACCATTTCCAATACCTCGGCTCCAGCCGGAGCCGAGGGAACCACAGAAGTGGAAGTTCGAGTCTCAACAGCTCCAGCCGGAGCCGATGTAGTAGTAGACTTCGATGTCTTAGGTGCTGACTCAGTAGCTGGAGTCGAAGACCTAGAAGCCTTAGAAGGTTTGCCCGAAGACACAGTCGGGGGACCCTCAGGCTTTAGCAAGCCCCGTAAAATGAGCTTGTTCTTTCTTTCCTGCAGGACTCTAGGGCTGAAGCCATGGCACACAGCGCAAGAGTCCTGCAGGTGTAAAGGTCCCAGGCAGTACACACAAGAAGTGTGACCGTCTGTCAGAGACATTTTCTGACAGCACGAGTCACACTTCTTGAAGCCCAAGACCTTCGAATCCTTAGACATTTAAATAACAAGTGTAATCACACCCAAGCACAAACACACCGATTACACTGAACTCTAACTTAAACTAAATAAAATTAGATAGTTAGTTATAAATTCCTACAAAAACACACACACTCCAAAGGGGAATGGGAGGGCCCGAAGGCCTAAGGGAAGAACTATAAGTTCTTGTGGTAAAAAAAGGGGAAGAACAAGGAAGAAGGGATAAAAATCCTTTAAAATAAGGGGATACTGTAAGGAAAACTAATTTAAAGGGGTCTAGTAACTTTTTTAAACTATTTTCTACACTCACCTGAAGCCGGTTGAAGCAACACGTCTCGATAGCTGTAGCGGCAAACGAGATATGAGGTAATACCGCCTAGCATTGTGGGATATAAGGGGAGCCTCGAGCCGGTGGAACCAACTCTCGAGCTTTTAGAGTGGCCGAGTCGGAGCCGAGGTCGGCTCCGAACCCATCCAGCAAGAGTGAAGGCTAGATGGACAACTTAACATTCATAGTTTAAAAAATTGAAATGGGTATATATGAAGCTGGGTCTGACAGGTCTTTACAGTCATTAGGCATTACAGTCACCACATTTGTCTTTCAGGATGTCAGTGCTTTCCTCCTTTTAAAACACTATGAAATGAAACCTTGCAGATCTTTACCACTGTCTTCCCTCCTAGCTTCTAAACTTCTGCAGGAATACTACTGCACTCTGGATTTAATATAATTCAGTGCTCTTATCTTTTTTGTCCATACCTCTGAGGCCAAACACATTCCAAGATAGTGTAGCCATTATAAGTTATTATTCCAAACTATTATATAACGCATCTTTTTTAAATTTGCATTTCCAGCTTTTGTGATACATGTACCCCACTAATGTTTAGCAGGTTGATCTTTTTATACAGTCGTTTCTTGTCATCTCTATTTTGAACCTATGTCACATTTTCAAGACTTTTTGTTTTAATGAAAAACCATAAAACAAAAAAAAAACACATCTAGAACACTTATAACCTATTAACTTAAAACAAACACACAAAACTATGTACATCTTCACATAATGAAGTTTAACCCTCCAGACTGGAACAACTATCCCACATCAATAGCTGACTGCATAAGCATTACCTGACCTAAAATGAATGTTATCCATGCTATGATGCATGCTATAGACTATGTTCCTACTTACACTAACTACCGTCTTTTCATGTTTTAGTTTTATTCTCCTTAAAGATGTGAAAAACAACTTGTAAACATGTACACTTTCAGAAACATTCACTTTTAGCCTTAAAAAGTTCTCTGGCTTTTACTGCCTGCTCCTGTAGTCAGCTCATCTACATGGAAACATGAGAACAAAATGTACAGCTACCTCAGCTGCAAAATTCTCAACTCGCAATGAACATTTACTTGCTAAAGAAAATATTTCATTACATTCAGTGTTCTCTTACTTAGTTGCTTACAGAAAAAAACTTGTTAGATTAAGCCAAGAGCCTTATTCCAGACATTCACCTATGCAAACGTAAGAGAAAACGTATCGACTCTACATATATTATAATCAATGCACTTTTACACATACACCCCCCCCTCAAAAACCTAAAAGTACAGCATATTAACATAAACATGATTTTGTCCAGCCTTTTTTTCTCTCTTTACATTACATTGCCTACACTTTTCGCAAACATTCTATTGTCTCCAATGTTTAATACTTTGCCCCTTCTTCCACAGTTTTGTAAAGATCAATTCTTTCTGCTGGTATGATTGTATCTTTACTAATACAGGTCTTGGCGGTGTTCTCATGGCCAGGTTTGGAGCAAATACATACACAATATGCCCCTTTCAATTAAACAAATCCTGCTGTGATATGCCAGTCCAACTGCTTATTTGGGTTTACATAAAATTAATACAGTCTGTTCCTTCCAGTTTCTCTGGTTCACAGAAAAATCACATTTTTCCTGTGTGATATGTCCTCTAACTCTACCATTTTTTTAATGGCTCTTTTTTAGTAGTTTCATACTCAGCCCGTCTTCATTTCATCCTCTGATTTTTGTATTTTTTTCAGTTCACCTGAATATATGTTTAAAGCTATTTAATGCTTCTTCCATTTTTTCCAGTCTTTTATTTGAGTTAATATACTCCTTCAGTGCTTTGTTCATTTTAATCAGCTCTGAGCACATTTGATTTATTTTTTCCTCTAGATTACTGAAAGTCATGTCTTGTACCAAACTTCTTAGTTTTCTGTTTTTCTCTTCAGTGCCTGGGGGGCATTCATCATGAACAACTGGTTCAGCACTGGAGGCTGAGTAAGTCAACCCCTACACTAAGCTTAAGATTAAAGTTCTGCCAAGAGAAGGTGCTGAACCATCTTACATTCTAAACAATTTCAATTGTTTTTCCACTGTAGTAACAGTAAATTCTTTGCAAATACCACTACTAGCAGAAAAAAAATGCTATTTTACTAAGTAACAGACATACAAAGAATGTCTGTCTGTTACATGTCTTAGGTGTTTCAAAAATATCAAAACTCTAAAAACAAATTCATACTATGACTAATAACAGAGTAACTGCCAATCAGAAAAAATGTTGCACAAACAGAAGGGCAAGGATGTAAAAATGCTAAAGGCTAGGAATGAGTGGTACAGTAAAGTAAATCTCTGTAAAAATAGGTTAAAAGTAAGGTAAGATGAAGACTACAAGTATTGGGGCATGAAAATTAACTTCAGAGTGAAAAGAAAAGGGCTTTTCACATTTTATCATATATAAAATCAAGCGTAGCCTAAGGCTATTTCTCTTCTCCTTCTTCTTCGATGTGTGGCAAAAACAGATCTCAAAAGGAAGGCCTTTTTTACAGAACACAATGGGTGAAACTGGAGGGGTTGTTTGGTAATTTGGGAAAGTTTCAGATGTTGAGCTTCCTAAACGCATTAGTCGTACAGCTCAGAAAGATGAACATGCCCATACCACATCTACTATTACAGTAAATATGTAAATTCTGTAGGCGATAAAGAGGTCCATCTTCCATTATCTCTAGGACAGATACCCTAGCTAATAATTTTGGGTGGTCACTTTACAGCATCATAACTCTGACAAAATAAGCCCTGAAAGAAGACTTGGGAACAATGTCCAACTCAGAAGTCAAACATCCTTTTGGAAGCTTAAAAGATGATACAAAAAAACTAAGAGAAGAACATGAAAAAGAAAAGATGTTTCAGTAGATTCCTAAATGTGATAGAATGTGAAACAAGCTAATTAGGCCTGAAAGGTAAAGATAAGCAAGTTGCAAGAAATTACAGCAAGACAACTGGTGCCGAAACCACTGGTCTAAAGTGTAGAAAGATGGAACTTAATGACTAGGAAATGCAATCACTGATATAACCAGCAATGGGAATTTTAACATTAGGAATAAAATTTTGAAGATACAGCCACCAGGAATGTTGGTATTGAATACAGTAGTAATGAGGATGCCAGACTGCAGTACACCACCACATGTACAAGTTGCCTGGTAAGATACAGTGACAGTCTAGGTAACAGACACCAAGAAGGCCAGCACTCGTCAAACTGGTAATGGAAATACAGAAACAAGTGATGTTGGAGATGGTGTTGAAACACCTACGAAGTGTAGAAATTCTTTGTGAGAAAAGGTACTCTGAAAAGCATTCCTACCTCTTCATCTGGTTGTCATTGAAGCCTAATCAGTTTTTACAATAACTGACGTGTGAAGTTTCCAAGCAATGCAAATACTTTATTATGCCTGTTTGGGATGGGATGGCACGTTCTGAAAGGAAATTTATACTGCAAGCTATATTATGGTAGGCTTAGATCCAAGCTCAATGGAAATGACAAAACTCTCGCCTAAAAGAAGATAATTTCACAGCTGCTTGCAATAAGAAGTGGAAGGAAAGAAGAAAAAGGGAAACACATGCAGCAAGTTTTTAGATAAAATTTGAACAAATTTCTTCATAGTTTGAAAAGGCAACTTGAGCCCATTTCTTCAGTTTGGAAGTTTAAGTAGAAAAAAGAACAATAGAAAAGGCTACATAATGCACGACAAGAAAGGGGATTATGTGTAGCAGATTGTGGAGGACTTGCATCAGTCCAAACTGTTTCTGGAAATGAGCTTCAGAAGCAGCCAGTGCTGTACAAAAATGAGATCTAAGAAGCCTCTAAAGTGTTTTGTTACACTTATAACAAACGTCAATACAATGGACCAGATACTTTGCAAAGATTTATTGGTAACAGGAAGGCCTCCTCTTCCTTTCCTGAAGGATACCAAAAGTTAGCGTCTTCCTGAAAGAATGACTTATTTTAGGATGATACCACGACTATCTGTGAACATACAAAATATGAAAGCTGTGCTGGCAGTGTAAACAAATAAAACCCTGACTACAGCCCAGTCAAATTACGTTTGATTAATGATTCTGGCACTTGAGAGCAGAGCTGGGAGGATAAGCGTGCCCATCATGGGGGATGAGTCACACACATCATAACTAACCAGTTTCACAGCATAATCGACATGCTTCTTGCATTACATAATTTTATTACAAATACTAAATTATACTGTCAGCACTGTAATGAATTTCTATTAATAAATGTTTACCAATAATTGCAAAGTTATGGCAATCTCACAGATAAAACCAAGCTCAAGAACTTACCTCAGATATGGCACAGATGGAGGCCAAAGCCTCACCACGAAATCCATAAGTAGCTAAACTTTCTAAATCATCATGGCTACTGATTTTGGAAGTGTAATGTTTCAATGCCATGAATGATGTATCAGCTGATTTAATTCCATCACCATTATCTCGTACCTCAATTCTGTCCAAGCCATAATTATCCTGAAAAAGACATGCATTACTACTTTTAACTACATATTTAACATTCATTTTTTTTTTTGCTTAAATACCATTTTCTGTATCACTAGTATAGGATAATCCACTTGACATACTACACCTCCAAGTGTTTTACATCATTTTAATAATTCTTTTGTTTTATGACTTGAACTACAACATACCAAAGTTTCCAACAACATACAAAGCAAATAATAACAAATGCACATCTTTACAACACCTGTAAGCGGTCTGTCAGTAAGCCCTCTATGTACTGAAAATGATTGCATTGTTTTTTCCAAAATATATTTTGGTGATATTAGTAATCACCAAAGTGATTCAGTTGAGGAAATCTATCAAAATCTACTGACAAACTTTCTTATAAAGGAATACAACAAATGCCTGAAACAACTATAAACAACAAAGCTAAAAAACAAAACAAACATTTAAAAGGTGTGTACTACATGTACATATGTGAGAGTGTGTGTATGCTGTACAAATATATGTGCATATGTATATATATATATATATATATAAAAAACATATATATATATATATATATATATACATATACACACACACACACACACACACACACACACACACACACACACACACACACACACACACACACACACCTGTCTCTGTTTCTATTTACACACACACACATACACATATGTGTGTGGGTGTATATATATATATATATATATATATATATATATATATATATATACATACATACATACATACATAGGTTCATAGGTAGGTACTAGGCTATCAGCTCAAGGGCCTAACTAAGCCTAGTCAACAACGTCCCCTGGCTTACGCCACCCAAGAAAGTTAATTTCCTATGCCCCTGTCGAGCAGAGCCACAGAAGTGATCCCCAGGATGTATTTCCGATTTCCTATCCACTCATCAAGATTTTTCTTGAAGAGTGCTAATGAGGAACTTTGCTTGACATAGATGGGTAGCTTGTTCCAGAGTATAGGAAGTCTCAGGGACAGGAATCAATCCCTCCAGCATGTCCTGTTTATTGTGGTGACAAGGTTTAGGTCCCTAGAGCGTGGTAGCTCAGGGGATTAGGATTTCTTTAGGTGTAGCATGTCCAACAGCTCTTGGTTTAACATAGCTTTATATGTTAGGCAGAGATCTCCTCAGAGCAGGCGATATGCTGCAGAGTAAAGCTGGAGTTTTTTGAGATGGTCAGTGTAGGGCATCTGTCTGAGGCCATATTTATATATATATATATATATATATATATATATATATATATATATATATATATACATACATATATACATACATATATACATACACACACATACAGGAGAAAACCTTCAATTAGTTGAATATTACGAATATCAAATGTGTGTAAGACTAGCAGAAGTGAATGAACAGTCATGTTGTTGTCTTTCGGATTTTCCCAGTTAGGGGTCGCCACAGCGGAACTCCGGTCCGCTAATGATTGGCAGTAGATTTTAATGAACGCCAAGGTGCCAGCTCGACGTTCAACCTTCAACGAAGGCACGCCCATTTACGCATGTCTTTCGAATGCCCACCCAACTGCAGGGAGGACATGCAGACTCCACACAGAAGGCCCTCCCCACCACTCCAGCCGAGAATCAAACGGAAGTGAATGAATAGTCATATGATTGCAAAATGCCAGCATTATTCTATGGGAGGTTACAGTACAGCATGGTATGGAAATTTGCAACCCCTCTAATGATGTGAAATCTCAAAGTTGGCATATATATATATATATATATATATATATATATATATATAAAGTGACAACAGTGCTTCCCCACAGGGGGGATGCATGGAGGCCCGGCTTCTCCCATTAGGGATTGCCACAGGGGATCACCAGTCCACAGATTGATTGGCAGTGGAGTTTTTATGGTGTCGAGCTGCCAGCCCTGCGCCCAACCTTCACAGAAGGCACGCTTGCATGCATACACACACACACACACACACACACACACACACACACACACTCACCTAGTGCATGTCTTTCAAACTCATTCGACAGCAGGGAGGACATGCATACTCTGCACAAAAGGCACCCCGGCCAAGAATCAAACAAGAAAATCTCTAGCTGTGAGGAGACAATGCTAATAAATTAAAAAAAAATGTTTTTCAGGTTCAACTCCCCCCACCTCCATATGGGAGTGCTTCTTCCCCTTACTTAAACAAGCTAACTACATAGTCACTCAACAGTGCAGAAAAGAGAAGAAAAAAAAACATGCACAATGAATCATTGCTGGCACACAAACAAAAAATGCATCAGCAGTGATTGTCTACAGAATGCTATATTTTCAGTGAATAATGATTTCAGTCAAATGAATTTTCAGTCAGTTTTTGTTGGTCACTTGTAATTTACTGAAATGAGATTCAGTCAAATTAACTGTTACCATATACAGAATGAATTTAAGAAAACAACTTACACATGCCTAGGCCAATGACAAAGAATAAACTCAGTTTGTTATAAATTTGTGTATGTTTACGTAGCAGTTAAAAGACTTCCAGAGAGTAAAACAAAGCATTTAAAGTGAATCATGTCAGTGAAATTAAAGAGAAAGAATTAAGTTATTGCTCCAATAATCAAACATTCCAATCACAAAAACAATTTAATGTGCCATATTTCCTCATAACAGTGTTTTCCTTCAAATAAAGTACAGTTTTGTACCTACCATAAATGTAGATGTTCGAAGATCCACATTGCTGCAGTCATAACTTATGGGTAGTCCGCTGTCCTCGGTCGGCCCGAATACCAAAGTATTAGGCTGACGTCGGTCATGGGCGCTCAGATCTGACATCAGAGCGTCAGGGTATTAAAGCGCATGACCAACGTCATTTCCTCAGTCTTTTCTTGCCCCAGATGTCAGAAGGCTCTAAAAATAAATGCCACAGCCAAAAATAGAATAACTCCCTAAAATCACGTACAAAAAACAGCTACAACCCAAATCATACCACCATTCCAAACTACAGAGGGGAAGGAGGGAGGGTAAATTGGACTGCAGCAATGTGGATCTTCGAACATCTACAATTATGGTAGGTACAAAACTGTACTATGTTCTTCATCTCACATTGCTGCAGTCATAACTTATGGGTAGAATCCCAAAGCAGAGGTAAAGGGAGGCTGGCAAAATCATAAAGCATTGGGGGCTGCCAAAATGCCCTGTAAGATTGCAGTGGCAAATCCAGCCCTAGATTTGGAATAAAGCGGAAGATGGTAATGTTTAGAAAAAGTGTGCACTGAACTCCAAGTAGCTGCTTCCAAAATATCTTTAGTAGCTACCCCCCTTAAAAAAGCAGTAGAAGTGGCAGTAGCCCTAGTGGAGTGAAGCCTGATTCCAGCTGGAATCTCCTTACCATGATGAGAATAACAAAAAGCAATACAAAGGCCAATCCACTTAGAAATAGTTTGTTTTGAAACAGGTTTCCCCTGAGAACCCAAAGCAAAAGAAACAAACAACTGCTGAGACTGTCTGAACCCTTTAGTCTTGCTCAAGTAATAACGCAACTGCCTGTGAATATCCAAAGTGTGCAAGATTTTCTCCCCTTTATTTTGGGGATCCGCATAAAAAGAAGGCAAATGAATAGATTGGTTCAATGCCACATTTGAAACCACTTTAGGCATAAAAGTAGGGTTAGTTCGCAGAGATACCCTGTCCTTATGAAAAATTAGGAAGGGTTCAACTGCCATCAGAGCCTGTAATTCAGAAACCCTTCTAGCAGACGTAATGGCCAACAAAAAAGCAGTCTTCCAAGATAAAAACTTTAGCTCAGCTGAAGCTGCAGGTTCAAAAGGAGGTAAAGTAAGTTTTTCCAACACAAAATTGAGATCCCAAGCAGGAGTAGGAGCTCTACGCGGGGGTCTTATGTTCTTTGCCCCTCTAAGGAATTGCTTAAACAAAGGATGAGAGAATAATGGTGGGTCACAGTCATAGTGAGCAGAAATGGCTGCAGCATGAACTTTTATAGAGGAGAAAGACAAACCCTTGTCCAATAATTCTGTAAGATATTGAAGAGAAACACTCAAATCAGGCCTGGAAACATCAAAGCTCTTTGCTTTGCTCCAAATAAAAAATCTCCTCCATTTATCAGCATAAACTTTCCTTGTACTAGGCCTCCTAGCCTCCAAAATAACATTCAAAACTTGTTGAGGAAGCTGCGACCCGCCAGGGTCTAGAACAGAATATGCCAGGCTGTTAGATGCAGGGACTGAATCCTGACATTAAAGAAATGATTGCCCTCCTGAGTCAAAAGGTGCGGAATCAAAGGCAAAGGGTAAGGAGGATCCCGTACTAAACTCCTTAGCAGAGGGTACCAGTGCTGTCAAGGCCAATCTGGAGCTATTAGAATCATGGAGGGCTTGTCCTGTCTGACCTTCAAGAGAACCTTTGGAAGAAGAGGCAGAGGCGGAAAGGCATAGACGTGAAGATTGCTCCAACTGAATGATAGAGCATCCACTTTCCAAGCTATGGGATGAAACATCTTTGTGCAAAACTTTAGCACCTGGAAATTTAGTGGAGAAGCGAACAGATCTATGTCTGGAGTCCCCCATATCATTGTCAGCTGTTGAAATACATGAGGATCTAATTTCCACTCGTGGGGATCCACCATTCGTCTGCTCAAAACATCTGCTAAGGAGTTCTGTGCTCCTGGCAGAAACCTTGCTTGAAGAGTGAGTTGCAAACTGAGAGCAGTCTCCCACAAAATCATAGCTTGCCTGCAAAGAGGGTACGAATGGGTTCCCCCTTGCTTGCTGATGTACCACATGACAGTTGTGTTGTCTGTTTGAATCAACACCTGCCCTGGGAGAAGTAAATCCTTGAAAGCCATCAATGCAAACTGGACTGCTAACATTTCCTTCAAGTTTATATGTAAATGTTGAAGTCTGACAGGCCACGTGTCTTGAACCCATTTTCCATTGAGGTGTGCTCCCCAGGCCTTGTCTGAGGCATCCGTCGTTAAAATCTGACTTGCCTCTGGTCGGGTCACAGAGAGTCCCTTGTTTAGGTGACATTCCTGAGCCCACCACAAAAATTCCTTTTGAATGCAAGGTATTATCTGAATGACAGTGTCCAAATCTTGGCAGTGCTGTGTCCATACATTTTTGAGATACCATTGTAGCTTCCTCATATGCAGTTTGGCATTGGGAAGCACCAGAATACAAGATGCCATGAACCCCAAGGCTTGAAGGACTGTCCTTGCAGTCAGCCTGGACAGTAGAGACAATTGATGGAAGTAACTGAGGCAAGAAAAAACAAAAATATTCCCCAACGGGGTACTTAGCCCAACTTGGTATCGGTCTGAAACTCAGAATACGAAAATTTCAGAGCGACGGCACTTGCAAACGCTGCTTCTGCTTCGGACCATGCGGCAAAAAAGACTGAGGAAATTACGTCGGTCATGCGCTTTAATACCCTGACGCTCTGATGTCAGATCTGAGCGCCCATGACCGACGTCAGCCTAATACTTTGGTATTCGGGCCGACCGAGGACAGCGGACTACCCATAAGTTATGACTGCAGCAATGTGAGATGAAGAACATCAGCATTCTTTAAAGGAAAAGTTACTCTCTTTGAAATCAAAACTTTGTTCTAAAATAGTAGCCTGTATGTTATCTATTTTACCACTATGTACATATGCAAAACGTAACACCACACTGTTCTCAAGTCACCCATCCTTTACATGTCTGGCGTGCTCTAGTATTCTACCTTTAAATTTCCTTGTTGTTTCATCAGTATAAATACAAACTGACAAGCATGTTTGAACATGTACAGGTTGTACTACACTTAAAAAACCTCTTTACTTGAAATCCAACAACATTAATTTTATATAACATTTTTACTGCCTTGCTGCATATTTTACAAAAAACACATGGGAAAGTACTCCATATGAATGCAATTCATATCTTACGGTAACACCAGCCCACCTGAAATTGCTTTGCATTTAAGTTTACTTAAACAACAGTATTACGTTCAACAATGAGATCAGTGATGCTGTAGCCTAAGCTAACTGGGAAGATTACCATAGCTTAGAAAATAAGAAAGTAGGCTGCCAGTAAATTAAGACTCCAAGAAACCCTTGAGATTGGTCATAGCAAATGTCGTTCTGAACCTGGGAAAGGAAGCCAGGTTGTAATGCTTTGTAAAGGATATGTACCAAGGCTCAAATTCCTGACTCTGGAATACTTTAGAGTCCAAACCTTTCCAGAAAGCCATTGAAGACGCCAAAGCCTTAATGGCATGGGACCTAACCATGCCTAGAAATTGATTAATATGGTGAGTATAACAAAAAGCAATAGCATGAGACAACCATCTGCAAACAGTCTGACATTGGTTGTCCTTTCCTCTTACCTTTGTAGGAGACAAACAGCTGATCAGTTTTTGAGTTTTGTCTAGGTAGTACTGGAGTGCACTGTGGACATCTACTGTGTAAAGAATCATTTCTCCCTTGTTCTTGGGTTCAGACAAAGGGTAGGGAGATTAGAGATGCCCAGAGATCACTTTAAACATAAATGGAGGATTAGTTCTCAAAGAAGTTCTGCCCTTGTGAAAAAAATAGGTAGAGCCGACTCATAATAAGTGCCTATAACTAAGATACTCTTCCTAGCAATAGGGAGAAACAGTTTTCCATGTTAACCTCAATTAAGCAGGATTAGCAGGTTAAAATGAGGAAAGATTAAGCTTTTCAAGCACAAAGTTAAGATCCCAAGAAGGAGCCACATATCTTCTGGGTGGATACATATTCAACACCTCTTTCAAAAACATTTAACTTGAAATGGTTAGAACTGAGGAAATCCAAAGGCAGACAAAGCAAAAGTGGCCAACAACTAAACGTAGACAGAGGAATTAGGAAGGCCACAAGACAGAAAATCACCCAAATAATCAAGAACCAGTGGTAGCTGTGCTTGAAGAAGGTCCTGGTCCTTGGACACCCAACCAACAAGAAAATATTTTCTATTTGCAAAGCTATGATTTTCTAGTATCATTTTTTTCCACTTCTTTTAGTACCTGCTACACATCATCAGGAAAAAAAGATACCTAAAGGGAATCAGAATTCTATTATCTGAGCAGTGAGATGAAGAGTTTTCAGGCTGGGGTGTATCAAACAATTTCAGTCTTATGGAAATAAATTCAGTCTGTGGGGAAGGAAGTAATAACTGCTCTGGGCTAAAGGAAAAGAAGAAGAACCACTGTTTCTGGGCCAAATGGGAGTCACCACCAACATTTCTGGAAAGTCTTTCTGGATCTTTAGAAAAACACTACATATCAATAGAAAGGGTGAAAAAGCATAGAGGAACATTCCCATATATGGCAATAATAAAAAGTCTGCTTTCCAGGTATGCTTGCAAGGAGACCTTGGGCAGAATTTCTTCAGTTGTCCATTCTGAGATGAGGCAAACAGATCTACTTTTGGTGTTTCCCACAAATGAATGAAATCTTGGAAGATCCCACCCTAGTTGGTTCCTGTGTTCCTCCATTTTCTTGTGTGGCCAGAGGTAGTTTCTTTACTCACCAGTGGGAGTGGGGAGTACTGAGCTGCTTGTTTGTCCTCAGAGGAGTGGTTAGAGACATCAACTAGTAATTCGTTGGTCATTTCCTGTTTTTTCCAGCCCCCTGCTATAAAGCACGCGTTAGCGCGGAGTTGCCACTGTTGCACACAAGAGCAGCGGCGGTTTAACAAGGTTAAACTATTCGGGCTACCTAAATTCCACTCTTCAATTTTTCCCTTAAAACTACCTTCCTCGAACTGCACTGCTGATCTAACCAGCGTATCCTATAACTAAAAAAATCATCTCTACTTGATTCCCAAGTAGACTATTCTCTATCTGTAAAGCCTAGCACTTGCTCCTACAGTACTTTCACCCTGATAAAGCACTCCTATTATAGATAGTACTCCACCAGCTTAGAACCCACATCCCCCGGAGTCTTTTGTAAGTTTTTTTATCTATTCCTTCTAGCATGTCGAGGGATCAGTTGCTAGTGTCCTCTCCTGCTCAGCTGGTGAACCTGGGAATATTGAGGCAATGTTACAATTGCCTCATGTACACAGACAACCCTCTCCTTCTCCCACAAAACACAAATACATGCGAGAGATGCAACTATACGGCCAAACATAGGACTGGCAAGACCAGACAGGAGGAGAAGGTAACCACACACACTACATACCCAGTCACACATAGTACCATCACAACTTCAAATCATACACATAATCACACAAAGACATACTAGGAGGCTCTGATCCAAAATCTACCAAAACAGCAGAGGCCACCAAAGCAGACACCCAAACAACTACCACCTCAGGACCCAACACATGCAACACATAGACCACACAGTCAGAGTGTCAAACAGTCACAGCCCTTAAGGCCAAACACAATGCCAGACACACTCGTCATTGGTGACTCCATAGTCAGACACACTGATGTCCCACTCACCAGACTGAGTAAGGAGAAGGTCACAGTAAGCTGCCTGTCGGGCGCTAGAATCCGCCACATAACGCAAGCACTCAGGTCTCTCAACAGCAGGTACAAGTACGACTCAGTCATTGTCCACGCTGGTGTCAACGACCTGAGACGTACCTCCTTGGACTACATGAAAATAGACATTGAGGAGCTCTCTGATTATGTAGCCCAGGCAGGTATGACCCTGACCTTGAGCAGTATCCTACCTTCACCTAGAATGATGCCACAATACAGTGATAAGATGATCAGCTTTAATAATTGGCTTAAATTCTGGTGTCATTCAAAGGGGATCCAATGTCTGTCTGCCTGGGATGACATGCTGGACAAGCCATGCTGCTTCGCAAGGGACGGCTTGCACCTGTCACCCCTGGGCTTCCGGATATTGGCAAAGGCTCTTGCCACCCCCATAGTGCCTTTTTAGGCAAGGCTCAAATTCTAAACCTACCACCCTAGAACACAAAAAGGAAAAAACTAAGGGTAATGCTGCTCAATGCCAGAAGTCTCAATCTCAAGATGCACGCACTCGAGGCCCTTCTCAGTATGGAGAACATCGATGTCTGTGCTGTGACAGAACCCTGGTTCAAGGCTCCTGAGAGCACCCCAGCACTATCAGGTTTTACCTCATATCATGCGTTCCGGCCCCAAAATCCGGACAACACCAAGAAAGGAGGGGGGTGTCCATATTCATAAAGGACACCCACACCTCAAGGTTGGTGGCAACGCACGATGCATCGGAGACCGTCCAGGTGCAACTAACCATAGGCAAAACTGCTCTGCAATTTGTAGCATGTTACAGGCCACCCTCTCAAACTCAGGAACCTCACATGGCCTTCCTGAAAACACTAGAGGGGATAAATGTATCTCCAAACACCATCATACTAGGTGACTTCAACTACCCTAATACAGACTGGGAACACTACTCAAGCCCAAACACTCTAGCCCAAAGGTTCCTGGAGTTCATAAACTCAAATGCCATGGAACAACTAGTCACCATCCCCACAAGACGTGAAAACATACTTGATCTCATCATCACGAATATGGGACCACGATGTTCAACACCGGAAGTATACCCCTCACTGGTGAAATCAGATCATAAACTAATCTCGCTGGAGGTCCTCATCCCGCCCCCACCTGAAATAAAAAAGACCACAGTGAAAAACTTCTCAAAAGCAGACTTCACACTTCTAAGAACTAGTGTGGTCTCCTTTAAGGTCCCTGAGCCAGTGGTAAACATTACTCAAACCACTGAATCACTTACAAATGCCTTCTACCAGCACCTACAGGACTGCATGGATCAGGCAATCCCAAACAAAACTAAGATTCTTTGTACCAAAGGCAAGCGTCCAGTCTGGTGGACCCCAGCCATAAACAAGCTCTACAACAAAAGGAGGAAGCTACTACAAGATAGAGCAAAATCCTTGAAAGGTAAGAAACCCTTGATCATTATAAGTAAAAAACTAAGAGCTCTCATAAAATCATCCAAGGCAAATTTGAGAGAAAAATTGCCAAGGACTCAAAAGACAATCATAAGGCCTTCTTTATCTATGTTAGAAACCTAGGAGGAAACTCCTAGATATGCTCAGAATTAGTTCAAAATGATGTGAAGATTACTGAACCTACACACATTGCCAACATACTGGCTGACAGGTTCAGTGCTAACTTCCCTCCCCAAAAGGAGAGATATCTATACCAGAGGATTGTAGCCCCCCAAACATCTCTAACGCCCAGGTGAGAACTGCTCTCTCCAAGGCAAAAAACACAGCATCCATGGGACCGGATGGTGTCCCCGGCTGTGTACTCCACGAACTCAATAAGGAATTAAACCCGCAGTTAGGACAGCTGTTTAATCTTAGCCTCACCTCAGGATACGTACCCAAGGAGTGGCGCACGACGACTGTGGTCCCACTTCACAAGGGCGGTGCCTCCACCGACCCTGGAAATTACCGTCCCATTAGCTTGACAAGCCTTATCTGCAAAGCCATGGAGAGGATCATAATGGAACTCATAAATAAAGACATAGGGAACTTGCAGACTTTGGATCCAACCCAGTTTGGCTTTGTCAAAGGCAGATCATGCCTTTTAAACTTGGTTGACTTTTTCGAAACAGTCACCAAGGCCATTGATGAGGTTAAGGCAGTCCATACAGCCTGCCTCGACCTGGCAAAGGCCTTCGACACAATACCCCACTCAGGTATCATCGAAAAACTCATCAGCTTGAATGTAAACCCATACATCACAAGATGGGTTGCAAACTGGCTAAGTGACAGAACCCACAGGGTCAGAGTTGCTGGCGCCATGTCAGACTCAAAGCCGGTCACAAGTGGTGTCCCACAGGGCTCAGTCCTGGGTCCACTCTTGTTCGGCATCTACTTCTCTGAAGTACAAGCAAACACAGGAGGGTTATGGCTGACAAAGTTTGCAGATGACTGCAAACTGGGCGCCATAGTCGAAAACACATCTGACACAGATATCCTTCAGAAGGGCCTCACAGAAACGGATAACTGGTGCCAGAGCCATGGCCTAAAGTTAAACGCCAAGAAATGCATAGTCATACCCTTCGGGAAAAACAAGGTTACCCCTAGCTACCATATAGGTGGCAATCCACTGAGCACAGAAGAAGTCATCAGGGATCTGGGGACCCAGGTTGACAGTAACCTCTCGTTTGACACTCACGTTGCTAAAGTAGTTAGGAAGACCTTCTACATTGCCCACCTGATCATGAAGGGATTCACATCTAGATCAAGGGAGGTCATCGTCCCCCTGTACTCATCACTCATTAGACCTATGATTGAGTACAATGCCCCATTCGGAATGTATCTGACCCGACACCTGCAGCAGCTGGAAAGGCCCCAAAAGTTCCTCACCAAAAGGATAAAGGGTCTCAAAAATATGTCTTATGCTGCCCGACTGAAAGAACTCCAGCTCTATTCAGTCGCATACCGCTTGCTCAGAGGTGACCTGTGCCTGACATACAAGGCCATGTCAAACCCAGATTTGATGAATATGCTTCACCTCAAAAAATCTAGATCCCTCAGAACCACTAGGGCGGGAGACTTAAACCTTGACACGGTTATTAATAGAACGTGCTGGAGGGACAGATTCATCACCCAGAGACTCCCTATGCTGTGGAACAAAATCCCGGTACATGTGAGGCAGAGCACCTCGCTGGCCTTGTTCAAGAGGAATCTTGACCAATGGATGGGAGATCGCAGATATACCCCAAGAATTACTTCAGTGTCACTGCTTGACAGAGGCACAGCAAAATAATAGGTATAGTTTTCTTCAAACTAAAGGGGTGGCGAAAGCCACATAACTATGGGCTAGGCTTATAAATGCCCTTGGGCAGATAGCCTAGTATGAACCTATTAACCTATTAAGTTTACATTCATGGTTTTGCTCAGCTTGTCTGCAATCAAGTTTTGCTTTCACAGAACGTATGAAGCCTAAAGATTCAAAATGAGCTATACTGATACTTCCCAGGCTAACACAGCAAGTCTGCAAAAAGGGTACAATCTGGTACCCCCTTGTTTATGTGCCACGTCACTGTGGTACTGTTTGCAGAGATCCTGGGGATGACTTAGGGCTTTCAAACTGTTGATCACTGTTAACATCCATCTGACATTTATGTGATTCTGCTGGTCATAAGAGTTCCACAGGATCTAGCATGATCACCTCTTGGAAACTCCACCCCACACAGGGTTCAAAGTATCTGTGATGACAGACTGGGGAGGGGTCAGAAAAAAAAGAATGGGAGACCTGGATTTCAACAGATCTAGTTTACCCACAACTGTATTTCTCTTTTTACAAATCTCAAAACATGGATCTGAAATGATAAAGGGTAAAGATACCGGGTCTAGACTAATGCGGTACTACTGGATCTTTGCCATGTGGATTCTAGTCAAGGGAAGCATGAGAATCACTGATGCCATGTACACCAATAATTCCGAGAAATTCCCTTGCAAGAACACAGCTTTGAGAGGAGAAACTCAGGAAGGACTGTTTTATTTTATCTGTCTTATTTATTTATCTATTCTTTGTTGATCAGGTTGGTCCCACTAGGCCAGTGGCCTCTTTTCAGTGCAGACCTGAAGTGGAATTTATACTACTGCAGGAAATTTGGCCAGGACACTGGGGGAGCTTCCCCTACTCTTTTCGATAGGTGCCATGACATCCACCAGAGCCTACCACCAACTCAAGAAGATAGGGCTTCAGTTTAATGCATCATCAAAAGTACAGCAGATTGAGGACTGCCGCCTCCAGGATCCTTCCTTCTTTGATACCAGAAAATCCTTAAATAAAAATCTTTGCCAGTCTGACAGAAAAAGAAGTTATGTCTTACCATAATGTTCCATCTGTGTTGTTGATCTTCTTCCATTCATCACTGATGGGTTTGGTTCCGAGCCCTCGGAACCGAGTCGGCCTAATACCAAGCTTGTGTACACCAAAAACTCTCGAGCTAAGCTGCTACCCACAATGCCCTTCTCCCAGTTACCTCAGATCGAGTTTGTATGCAACATATATAAGAAAAGCAGAGGCCATTTCTGCGCAGAAAACCTGAAACACCACAAGGATCCAAAAGATCCACCAGGAGCCTTTAGTGGGGGACGAAGGGAGAGTGTGATGAATGGAAAAAGATCAACAACACAGATGGAACATTATGGAAAGACATAACTTCTTTATCTGATGTTGTTAATCTTCTTCCCATTCATCAATGATGGGACAGAATCCCAAGCTACTTGAAAACCTGGGTGGCCATTATGGAAGAACATTCCTGAGAACCATTGAGCCAAAGGCTGCTTTTCCCCTGGAGACCAAATCCAATTTGTAATGTTTGATGAAAGTATGGTGTTTAGCTCAAATGGAAATGTCTGCTGCGCAAATGTCATCCATAGAACCCCTGGAGTGAAAAGCAACAGAAGTTGCAATGTCTCTCATTGAATGAGCTTTAATATAAACAGGTTTAGATTCATTTGTCAGTGAGTATGAAAAGGTAATACATTCTCTGAGCCATTTTGATAAAGTGACTTTTGATATGGCACATCCCATTTTTGGACCAGAAAAAGAGATGAAAAGTTGAACCGACTTGCAGAAAGATTTAGTCCTGTCCAATGAGAAACGTAATTGTCTATGTACGTCCAATGAATGTAGACAGTATTCTTCTTTATTGGAATCATTTGGAAAAAACACAGGGAGCTCAATGGACTGGTTAACAGAGAAGTCAGGCACCGCTTTGGGAAGAAAAGATGGATTAGTACAAAGAGATACTGTGCCTTTATGTAAGATTAGATGCGTAAGGCTTGTAATTCCGATATCCATCTAGCTGATGTGACTGCTACCAAAAACAGAGATTTCCATGATAGGAATTTAAAGTCACATGTTGCAGCAAGCTTGAAAGGAGGTAGAAAGGCGGACTGTAATGCCAGAGAGAGATTCCATGTCTCTACAAGCCATCTGATTGGGAGTCTGCTATGGAAAACTCCTTTGTTAAAGGTCTTGCAAAGGCAGGTGGAGATAAGAGGAACGCCATCTAAACAGTTATGAAAACTGGAAATAGCTGCCAAGTGGACTCGAATAGTAGAAGCTGATGCCCCATTGTCAAACACCTCAGAAAGGTATTGAAGTATAACAGCTGCAGGAGTTGAAAAGAGGTCTAGCATCTGATTATTAGACCAGATAGCGAACCTTTTCCACTTATCTCTGTAGAGTTTCCTGGTGGATGGTTTATGGGAGGCCAACATAACATCGCGAAAGGGAGAGAAGAGGGTTTCCTACCTGACGACTAACGGAAGTGGAGAAACCAAGCTGTCAGCCTGAGAGTGGACAGATTTGGAGGAGTCAACCCTTGGTGGTAAAAGAGTAGATCCTGATGAGTGCCCAGGATCCATGGAGGTTGTAATAGGTGAGGCCGAAGGAAGGGGAACCATACTTGCAGAGGCCAAAATGGGGCATTGAGGATCACTTTGTATCTCAACCGAATTGCTTTCTTTAAAAATAGGGATATCAAAGGAATTGGAAAATAAGCATAGAGGAGACATGCGGGCCAATCGTGAGTCAAAGTGTCTCTCGGTGACTTCCCATCTGCGGGAAAGAGGGCAAAAAAGTTGCTGCATTTGTTGTTTGAAGGGGAAACAAAAAGATCACAGCAAGGCTGGCCCCAATGGCTGAAAATTTCTGCCGTCACATTTGGATTGAGAGACCACTCGTGTGGAAGGAGGATGCATCTGCTCAGCCTGTCCACAATCACGTTGGAGTTCCCTGGGATATGCATGCTATAAGAAAGTGGTTGGAAGCTATCACCCAATGCCAAATTCTCATGACCTCTCAACACAGGGGGAAGGATTTGGTCCCTCTTTGTTTGTTTATGTACCAGACTACTGACATATTGTCTGACTGGACTGCAATTGTTCCCGATGGAAGGAGTGGATGAAGTGCCTGCAACACCAACAGCATCGCTCTCAATTCCAGAACATTGATATGCAAGTTGGCCTCGAAGCTGGACCACGTGCCTTGGACTGTCTTTCCCTGAAAATGGCCCCCCCACCCTATCAGGGAAGCATCCATGGTCACCATGGCATTGGGTTGAGGAATCTGGAAGAGCCGACACCAAAGAATTTCATCTGCCCTCATTCACCAAAGAAGATCTTGCTTGCAGGAATTGGTGATGAGGATCTGTGAGTTTAGCGGATGAAGATTTGACACCCTCTGGGAGAAAAGGAGCCACTGTAACAGTTTCATATGCAATCTTGTCAGAGGAACAATCGGGATGGCTGCTGCCATAGACCCCGGAGCCTCTAGAACTTCCCTTGATGACACCTTTCTTTGACAAAGTATCACTTGCACTTGTAATCTTAACCTCTGAAGCCTGTGAAGTGGGAGAGAGACCTGGCTTGTTTGAGTATTGAATACTGCTCCTATAAATTCCAACTGTTGGGTAGGATGAAGACTGGATTTTTCCCAATGGACTGTGATGCCTAGAAACTCCGCCAGTGCGAGTGTGTAGTGGAGGGCCATGATCAGTAGGCACTTGGTGGGGGCGGAGAGGAGCCAATCGTCTAAATATGGAAACACCTGGAATCCCTGAAGTCTCAGATGAGCTGTTAACACTGCTAGGCATTTCATGAACACTCTGGGGGCCGTTGAGAGACCGAATGGCAGGGCTCTGAATTGGTAATGATTGGCTCCTAGTCGAAAGCGAAGGAGACTCCTGGAGCGCTTGTCCATTTTGATTTGGTAATACACATCCCGGAGGTCTATCAAGCACATCCAAACACCCTCCCGAAGGAAGAAGAGAATGGATTGTAGCCTCTGGAAATTATTCTCTGCACCCCCGATCATTTGTAATAGAGTGCCAGGCAGTTTGGTGCAGAGAAAACGAGCCCCGACTGCTTCCAGAGGAAAGCAATCTGGAGCGCTGATAAGGTCGTTCGGAGAAAGAATCCCTAGAGTCTTGATTTTGGGGACCCCCTCTGCCCCTAAAGGGACATCTTCCACCATTGGAACCCCCTCTGCCTCTGGGGGAATCCTCACCACGTGCACTGCTGTAAGGGCCTTGAGATTTTTTATGCCATTCTCTTTCCACCACTCTGGTGAAAGAGCACTGACGTTTGGAAAAACTTAGGCCAAAGGCAGACAAGGTCTTTCCGTCTTGTTCGCACCTGGACAGTGTGTCCTTCACTTTAGAACCAAACAAAGCGGATGATTCGATAGGGGCATTCAAAAAGGAAGACTTGAAGGAGTCCATGAGGTCACAAATGCACATCCAGGCATGGCATCCTCATAACTACGCCTGCACATGCAGCTCTAGCCGCCTCTTCGGTTGGGTGGGACAGCAACCTCATGGCCTAGTTGGAGATAGACTCTAGGGTTGCAAGCTGAGAAGCAACTTTGCCATGTGCCCAGTCAGAAACTTGACCTGCAAGGGCTCCAGAAATTTCCAAGATGAGATCCCTTTGGAGTCTCGTAAAATGTGCCAAGTAATTCAGAGACCTGACTGCAAAGGTTGTTGAAGCAAAAACTCGCTTCCCTAATCTGTCCACCGCCCTGAACTCTCTGTTGGGTGGGTGGACAGTAAGACTTTCCTCTGCAAGGTCCTTTTTTGTGGCTACCCCCACCACCATAGCGTCTACTGGCAAGCCTCTAGACCAGTGGGGCTGTTCCTCTGGTGAGGAAGCAATCTTGTCCGATCTCCAGGGAATTACCTCAATAGAATCAGGATTCTTCCATGCACTCTACACGATGAGCTGGACTAACTCATCAGCAGGTGGGGTCACCCAACAAGTAGAAAGCAGAGAGCAGAAAGCCTGCAGTAAGACGGACTCCTCTAAGGAAGGACTGGAGGGCTTCCAGTCACCCCTCTGCTTCCATATTTCCAGGATGTCTCCAAAGGAGACGTCATAAAGGGGTGACCGTGGGGACCCTTTCCCATCACCGTAATCCATATCCTCAGTGAGGGACTCCTCCGGTGAGTCAAGGGTTTCCTTTTACACGCCTTCTTCAGAGGAAGTTCTTCAATGGGAGCGTCTGAAGAAGACTCAGAAGGGAAATTACCCTGGACAGGGGTTTCCTGATGCTTGTGCTCTTGGTGTCCTGGGGAGGTGGCCCATGGTAGCTGTAGCTCAAAGGGAAGATCCGATGGAGGAGCGCTTCCAGAGGCAAGCACCCTCTCCATCACTGGGAAAGCTGGTCCGCCTGAAGAGGAATGGGAGCCTTGAACTGGAGTCACGGCCCGCTCCCGGGGACAGAGCCTCAAGCAAGATTGGGGTGGGTGCCACCCCCGGATCAGAGGATAGAACCAATAAAAAAAACTTGGAACCGTACTGGGAACCAAGGGTTCCACCCCCCAACCATGAGACTAAGGAAGGGACAGCTCCATAGGAACCGAAACCCAAAGGGTGGGGCATGAAGCTTCAGAGAGAGTCACTGTCAGAGCCAAGGAAAAGGTTCCAACCAAGGACGTTGGAAATATGGGCCTCGGAACCGAAGGATCTGAGGGAGGAGAATAAGTGGGAGTCATGGGGGCAATAGACCCAAAACCCAAAATGGGATGTTTTTTTAGAAAATTTGTAATCCCACTGGCTGTCAACAGCTGATTCAACAAGTGCACCACATCCAATTCAGATAGACTCCTGGTGGACCTTGCAGACACTCCGGAAGGGGAGTCAGGTTGGCCCAAAAAAGGGCTATAAGCCTGGCCTAAAAATGGGTCCAGTGATGAGGAGTACTGGGTCTGTGGTGTTTGAAAAGTCGGCACCGAAGACTCCAACTTGGAGACAGGTAGTAGGGAAACTAACAGTGCTGAGAAAGGACTCGGCGCAGTAGAAATGCTTGAAGTAGAAGTCATCATCGGCTCTTAGGGGATAGTTGGAACTGACTTTAGTGCGGTGGAGTTGGGAGGTCAGTGCTGAGGCTACCGAAGACAATAATGTTGTTGCCGTTGTTACTATAGTTGAGATTGGTACTGTAGATGTCGATGCGAAGGTGGTGCCAATGGAGAAATCATGGTAATGTTCACAGAGACCACTGGAGCTGAACTTGGAACCGGAATAGTCGGAGCCGACAGAGCAATTTTATTCTCCGTAGAAGACATGTGGGACTTACCCTTATTACCAGCCGGTGAAGAGGGATCGGAATGTGGACGTTTCTTATCCTTTAATTGAGGGGTTGAGACCTCTGACATAGAAAGGGCCTCTGAGAAAGGTGAAGATAGTAGACCTTTCAAGATAAGCTTGCTTTTCCTTTCATTCAGCATCTGCTGACAAAAGCTTAGACAAATCTGGCAAGGAGGTTTCACAGACAACTGGGAAACCCCCACACAACAGACACAATCATCATGTAAGTCACTGTTGGGGAGTTTGCCATTGCAGGAAGTGCAATGTTTGAACCCCGAAGTCCCTTTTTTATCAGACATATCCAATACAAAACCAAACAAATCCTAAAAAAAAAAGATACAGAAGAGAAAGAGAGAAATAGAGAAATACCAACGATGGTATCAAAGATACCACAAGGGTAGGAGAGGGCGTATACCAATGATGGTATGAGAGATACCCGAGGGTAGAGCTAGATACAGGAATAAGGTAGAAAAAGACTTGTATCAGAAGAAATTTCAAAATACAGTAAATTTTATAAAAGATATGACAGCTGGAGGAGCTTGGTGAAATGCTGCTATATGGCTGCGCGGCAAACGAGATCGGCTGTAACTGGGAGAAGGGCGTTGTGGTTAGCAGCTTAGCTCGAGAGTTTTTGGTGTACAAGAGCTTGGTATCAGGCCGACTCAGTTCCAGAGGGCTCAGAACCGAACCCATCAGTGATGAATGGGAAGAAGATTAACAACATCAGATCACTGGTTCTATTATCACTTGAACAAGTATCTGATGCAGGATGGAAATAAACAAGGAGACTTGGCTCGCAAGCAAAGAGGAATACCCTGAAACAGGGGGAAGATTTCCACTGCCAAGTGTACTTTGCTGAATTATATTTAAAACCCATTTGCCTATCACAATGTGATACCATGGAAGAGATGACATGTCAACAATATGGAGAGGTTACCAGGGTGGAAGGGGGAGCCTGAGCAGTTATAGCATGGGGAAAGTGCCCAAAAGCTTGGAAACCTCAAGGGGTAGGACCCAATTAGCTTAGGTAACTGCAACAGTGATCTCTATGTTGAACATCAAGAAGGATGCTCATTGATATTTATTTTAAGACACTTAAGTACTTTCAACCTGCAACAGTATGTTTTTGGGAAAAAGGTCTAATCACATTTTGACTCTCCATCTTTTTCCCCTCAAGTAAGAGTCTTTCACAATGACAAGAGAGTTTATGACAGCCCACAGAAAGTAACTGAAGTTACAGGAATGATGATCATTTCTTGTAGATTACTACATTCCCCAAGAGTTGTGAATGGGCTACCAGTAGAGTAGTCATTAACATAAGGAAAGATGGTTATGTGATATTTCTTTAGATGAGCAAACATTCAAGGTAAACACTTAGTACATATGCCGTGAGTTGTGAAAATCCTACATGGCTAACTGGAAAGCTGAAATTGATGATGAGCTGTACAAAATCAGAGGAATTCTCCTCTGTGAATGCCTTTAGTGGGATGACTTTGGGCAAGACAGGTTTTCAATGCTAAAATCCTGACTTTATTTGTCAAACCTAAACACACTTGTACATATAATGTCTAGAACTGCCTTGAATGTTTTTCTTTTCAGGGGGACTACAAACGGTGTGAGATAAAAAAACCTTTTCCAGATTCAGTATACAACCCTTATGCTGCCTTCTTCATCAGAAGCCAACCATCAGTAGCACAGCATGTGTTTCCTAAGGTGATGAGCTATGTGAGACAGAATGAGGCTGTGTTTTCTGAAAAAAAATTCTATTGTATAATCTTTAGTGGATTTTGCATACCCATTTGTCTGTGGAAATTTCCTACCAAGATGATGTATGGAACTGGAAAACAACACAAAAGAGTACTGGAAAATGGCAAGGGAATGAACAGCATGTCATCATTTGCAAGACTTCATCGTGACTGCTTTTCCTCTGTGTTGTGCAGGATCCAAGAAGCCATTGGAAGTAGGCCATACATAAACCTCACAAACTTCCACCTCTAAAATATTAGCCCATTTGGCTTTGCAATCACAAAATAAAAAAAAAGTACATTCATAACAGTTGTGATGATAGGAGTTACTACCGGCACAGCTAGCTGGAATTTTGTAAATAATTACATGTCATTTGTGAATATCAACCTGATAGATAAAATATGCTTGTGTTACAAATGTATTAGAACTATATGTCATGTGTATATCAAACTGATTTGTACAGATGTTTGTGCAGAAAAGGTATTTGTAAAGTGCTTATGTCTGAAATGTATCCACAGTGTTCCTTACTGGAGAGAGAACAGAAATGTACATGCACTATTGTAACTGTATAGGCTTTAACAGAGGAAAACTGGAAGGTTAACCTCAATCCAGAAAACTTTAATATATATCTGAAATTGAATCACTTTACGGGCTAGGCCATTAAGATGCTATCTCAAAAGTTTTAATGCAGCCAGGGACACAAAGTCTGTACCAGGAAGCTTTCTGTATCATCTTTGGGGTGAACTAATTACTACTCTGGAAGTGTGGAGGTACGAAATTGTTTTATGACTTCCAGCACCTGCCACAGATCTCAGCAAAAGCCCTAGTGTGTGTATTTTTGCAAGTAGGTAATAAAACCTGCCAGCTTCCAACAATGGGGGTTTGCATGGAAACTAGAAGTCAGATGTTGTCACTCTGCAAGCTATTGCAGAAGTTATATTTTAGATATTATTTTGAGAAATCTCTTACTGAGACAAAGCATTCTACATTCTGTCTTGAGCCTGTCAACAAGAAGGACCATTCAACATATCATCTGCCTTGCCCTATTACGTAAGTAGGGAATAGTACAATTCTCTTAAATTCAGTCAGGAATATAGTGAAGCTTAGTTTAGATATTGTTTTTTCTTTATTTGACTGAGCTATTATTTTAAATATTTCCTGTGTTTTCAATTCTGATGTCACTGTGAATTTATACATAGTATTTTCTTGTTCTTTTATTATTTATTATTAAATATATTCAAACATTTCATTATGGCTGATCTTTGTAGATATATTTAAGTAAGTTTAGAGAGTATTTGCATATTTATTTGGGTACACTGTTTGGGCCACTCCTAAAAGCCTTGCTCTTGGTCAAACTACCATTTGTTTTAATATTAATTTCAATCAGTGTATCGGGTACCCTTGTAAGGGCATTAAGGTAACTGACAGAAGTGTCTGGTGGTGGTGGTAACTACCTTACAGTCTGGGCAGAAGGGGGCATAACTAGTAAACTTGTGCCAGCCTTTCCAAGGTGTGTGTGTGTGTGTGTGTGTGTGTGTGTGTGTGTGTGTGTGTGTGTGTGTGTGTGTGTGTGTGTGTGTGTGTGTGTGTGTGTAAATCAAATCTCCAAGAATGTGTGTGTCAGCTATTTGGGCAGGGACACGAAGCACTGGTTGAACAGAGACGGTGCTAGAGGTCTTGGCTTGGACACTCAGCTGAGATCTCAACTCTATAGCTTTACCAGTAGGTAGTCTTATTGGGGATCGGGAGAAACCAGCCCCAGACCGACTGTGTTCCCTGTGTGCCCTTAAGGGAAATTTTGCTTGATGCAGAGAGCTGCACCTAGAAATACTGTGTGTGCGCCTGTTATTTTCCCAGTGAACGTCCCCCAGTGGTGCCAGTGGTGAGGATTGAAGCTCCTTGATTACTGGCCTGAGGTGGAGGATCGTCACATACTGGTTGGCAGTGGTGGAATCACCACATCACATACTGGTGAACAGTAGGGTGGATATTGAACTTCTGTAGCCTGTAAGCAGCTGTCATTAAAGAAGTTGTTTGTACTCTCAAGCAGCCACACCATGATCATTCAGAGTTTCATACCACAATAGTTTTATTTATTTACTTTTATTAGCTTAGTTAGTCAGGGAAAGCATGCAAGGATGTCAGCAAAAGATTATGGCAAACTGACAAGGAACCAGTTGGACAAGATATGCCAAGCCAGAGGACTAGTGCACACCAACCTGACTAAAGGGAAAATGACTGCAGCCTTAATCACAGATGCATCACAGATCAGCATTCAGGAAGACAACCAGACTGGCACTGGGGATGTCAACTTTTCCTCAGAGGACTTAAAAATCCATCTGTAGTTAAAGAGACTTGAATTGGAGGTCAAATGTTTGGAATCAGAATCGGCAGAGAGTCAACGGCAAAAGAAACAACTGAAATTAGAATCAGCACAGAGACTGCGGTGTTTGGAGGCTGAAGAAAATGAGAGGCAGAGGCAATATGAAAAAGAGATGCTGACTCTTTGCCAAGGTCATGGGAGTAATGGGGAAGGAAACAACTGAACCCCAGAAGCAATAAAAGTCAGCAAATGTCTTCTACAATTTAGAGAGGGTGATAATGTTGCTAATTTTATTCATATGTTTGATAGGGTATGTAAACAGTATAATGCTGACCAAGGGCTCTGGATACAGTTTCCGACCCACTTACTCTGTGGTAAAGCTGTAACTGCTGTTTCTAAATTTCTGATATTGATTGTTTAGACTATAACAAAGTAAAGAAATGTTTATTAGTGTTTTAAGTTAACAACTGAAGCTTATAGAAAAAAGTTTTGTGAGCACAGATGCAAGGCAGATGATAGTGAGTGTGATTATATTGCTGAGTTAAGCACTTATTTTCAAAAGTGGGTGAGTGGGTGTCAGGTCATCACTTTTGAAGGGCAGGCAGACCTTTTGGTGAGGGAACAAGCCCTTAGCACTTTGCCTGAGGACATGAGAATCTGGTTGGCAGATAGAGAATTCAACACCGCAGATGAGCTGGGGAAAAAAGGGAATCTCTACTTAGCAAGTAGGGCATTACTGCACAGGAAAAGGATGCCCACTGCTGCACATGGATATAAGGGAAACCATGGTGGGCAGCATAAGCCACCCCAATAGAGTCCACTAGTAACAGGGGAAGTCACTAGTTCAGGTACAAGGCCAGGAACAGGAGTTAAATATTTTAAATGTAACCAGTGGGGCCACATATCATATAGATGTCCACGGAAGCAAGGTGGGTAACACAAGGTAGGGGAACCAGCAAGTGAGAATAACAGAATGCCAGTGGCATGCTGTCTGGAGACAACAAGGGTATGAAACTACCACAAGAAGTTATATCCTATCTTAGCAGATGGGAACCAGGCCAATACTAACAGACACACAACCTCTGACCTAACCACTGTGAAGCCTGCAATGGTTAAAGAGGAGTACTACTTGCTTGGGCAGTCTACTCTAGTCAGAGCTTTAGGCGGGACCGCATTCCAAATACCTTTGGCTAGGGTTCAACGTGACTGGGATGAAGCAAAGGAACCAAGCAAGTAGGTGTACTTGAGGATATCCCTGTAGATGTCTTGACAGGGAATTATTTTGATAATGTAGTACCTTGTGTGCATGCAGTGACACGCAGTCAGGCTTGGAGACAGGCATGTGGGTCTGGTAGCTTGGGGGAATCAGACAGGCCGCACACTTTAAGCCAGGATGGTAAAGTGGCTACTTCAGTAAGGGAGCTAACTTGCAGCAGTGGGCCTTGAAGGTGGGCCACAGTTGCTGGTGGGTACTGATGTTCTCTTGGACAGAGTGACTGCAAGAGCAGAGGTGAGAAGTAGTACCCAGGCTGACAATAAGGCACTGCTGTCACAGGATACCAGACTTCCTCTAGAGGGGGGAGGTGAGAAAGGTTGCCAAGAGAGTTGAGAGAGGCACAGCTCTCAGACCCTACATTACAAGGCTTGAGGGAGGTAGTTAGGGAGGTGCCCGATTTTCAAGGAAAAGGGGATTCCGTATACTGGAACAAAAGTTTACTGTATAGAAAATGAGCCTCTGAGGGAGGGCTAGAAAGTGAGAGAATACAGCAGCTGGTAGTGCCCATAGCCTATCGTCTGGCACTTCTAGCCATAGCCCGTGACATTCCCTCTGCAGGTCATACGGGCATAAAACATAGCAAGAGACGTATTCTGCAGAACGTTTACTGGCCCAGAATTGCAAGGGATGTAACAGGGTACTGCAGGACCTGTGAGCAGTGCCAAAAGTAAGCAAGGCAGGAGACAAGGTAGAGCTCCTTTGGTGCCTTTGCCTGTGATTCAGGTGCCATTTGAGAGTAGCTATGGATATTGTGGGGCTTCTGAGTAACCCAAGTTCCACAGGGAAGATGTCTATCCTGGTGGTAGTAGATTATGCTACTACATACCCTGAGGCAGTGGCTCTGTCCTCCACTAAGGCAGAAAAGGTGGCAAATGTTTTGTTAGAGATTTTCATCAGGGTAGATTTCGCAAGAAAAATACTGACTGACAGAGGTGCCAATTTCATGTTAGACCTGCTGGCTTGTCTGTGGAGGCACTATGGGTTGAAGAACCTAAAGATCACCTCCTACCATCCCCAGACTAATGGTCTTGTGGAGAGGTTAACCTCCACACTAAAGACCATGCTACAGGCATTTGCATACCAGTTTAAGAGAAAGAATGGGACAAATATTTGACCCATCTGCTGTTAGCATACAGAGACGTACCCCAAAAATACATGGCTTTTCACCCTTTGAGTTTCTGTATGGGCACAGGGAGAGGGAGCCTTTAGATTTGATTCGTGATGAGTGGGAGGATAAGTGTAAATCGCACAAGGAGTCTGTTGTGGCATATGTCCTAAACCTCAGGACAAGGTTCAGGGAACTCATGGGCTTGGCCCAGGAAAACCCGGCAGAAGTCCAACAGCAGAAAAAGGTCTGGTATCACAGGAATGCTTGAGCCAGAAAGTATGCTGTGGGGCAGCAGGTTAAGGTTCTCATTCCTGTCAGACACAATAAGCTGCAGGCAGTTTGGGCGGGACCCTTCAAGGTGGTAAGGAAGGTCAGCGATGTTAACTACATGGTAGAACCGCTAGGCAGGAGGCACGGCCACAGACTGTAGCATGTTAACACCATGAAACCTTACCATGACAGGGAGGATCTTGTGCTAAGTATATGCAGTACAAATTAGGAGGAGTTTGAGGGGGATCCATGTCTACAGCCAGCCAGCCAAAAAAATACCAAGTTACTATGGTGGAGCCTAGGGTTGCAGGCATATGACATGACAGTGCAGCACTGTAATGGGGTCAGCAGTACCAAAGCAGCTGGGAACTCAAGAAAGGGTATGGGGTAATGTATTACCAGGTACGCTTATTCCTCTCAAACAACGTTTCTCAAAGGGCACTTTAAAAACTAGCTTGAGTTTTCGAAGGGGTGGTGTGACGACAGGAGGTACTGCCAGCAAAGCTAGCTGGAATTTTGTAAATAATGATATGTCATTTGTGATTTATACAAGATGCTTGTGTTACAAATGTATTAGAACTGTATGTCATGTATAGCAAACTGATTTGTACAGATGTTTGTGTTGAAAAGGTATCTGTAAAGTGTTTGTGTTTGAAATGTATCCACAGTGTGTCCTACTGGAGAGAACAGAAATGTACATGCGCTATTGTAATTGTTTAAATATATATGTTTTAACAGAGGACAGTCCATGCGGAGGTGCTCAACAAAAGAATATCCAAATAAAAAGGCCTCCGAGGCACAAACGCACGCAAACTCCACTACCCACCACACATACTCCACACACCTGTG